>NC_056726.1:862787216-863009716 GCF_019279795.1 Protopterus annectens
GAACCATTTTTGCCTCATCATTTGCTTTGTTTACCTTCTCAAACAGGTCCACTGGGTTGGGTAGGCATGACCTACCCTTAACAATACCAAACTGGGTTTGGTCCAGTATCTGGAGGTGTACTAAACCTCTATTGATCATTCCCATGAAAATTATTTTCATGGCTTTACATAAGAGTCTAGTGCTAGTGAGACTTCTGGGTCTGTAATCTTCAGGGTCTGTAGATGGCCCACCTTTGTACAGAGAGATGACTACTGCTGTTCTCCATTCATGAGGCACAAAGCCTGTTTAGTGGCTACACTGAAATAGTAATTCCAGAGGCCCTGAAAGGTCATGTTTCATGCTATTTAGAAGCCATGCTGAGATATTGTCTGGGCCCATTGATGCATTGTACTTGTTCTTAGAGAGAGCATTAAGGACCTGTTCCCTCACGATAGTAGGGTTACTTATATTTTATAGCATTTCCTGGGGGAATGTTGATGGGGAGGTAGGAGTAAAGTTGGGGCTTAAAGTTATAAGCCAGAGGATTTGATCTTTCTTCTGCATCATTATAGATGCTTCCATTTACAATACGATGTGTACACAATTGTGTCTTGCCTTTGACATTGTGGACATACCTAAAGTAAGCTTTGTAGTTGTCCTTTGCCTGGGAGCCCAAACTTACCTCATTTCTGACGTTAGAAGACTTAATTTGTCCTCTGTTTTGTTCACTTTGATGACAGTGGTTTTATCCTGCTGTGCCTTGCACCTCCTATGTTTTGCCAAGAGTTTCTTCCTTCTGTTATACAGTCTAGCGATTCTGTGATTCTGCAATTGTGATTTGATTTTTAATTAGTTCTGTACTTCTCCCTGGTGGGTAAGGCTGCCTCTAAGCAGCTATTACCATACTTGTACAGGGTTTCTGTGAACACTGCTGCATAGGCTGTAGTGTTCACAGTGTTTATGGGGGCTTGAGATTAGGCCAGTTTATCACCTAATAGCTGGAGGTTAGCCTTAAAGTAGTTCCTGAATATTCCATGTCTAGCTGGGGATCTTCTAAAGGAGACTAATTTGGATTCGGATCTTACCAGTCAAGACATTACCGTATGGGGTTGTGCATCACTCACCTATATATTGGTGAGGACCAGAACCAGTATGGTTTCACCCCGTTTGGTGTATTAGCTATCTGGTCCAGGGTGTTTGTGTTTAAAAAAGCCAGGAATCTCTGTGCCAGTATGTTTGTTATATAGAATTCCCAAGTAAGAGTGGGATAATGGAAGTCACCCATCAATATTGTATTGGGTTGGATGATTAGTGCTACTAATACGTTTACATACATGCTGTGGTTGTCTTGGATCATAGAGGGGGGCCTATAGCTTGCATTGAGGTAGTATTGGATTTTGCCTATTGTGAATTTAACCTGGAGCATTGTCCTGTTTGACCAGCCTTGAAGTATTTTTAGTTGTGATGTACATAGAGACACCTCCACCTTTAGCCCCTGCCTGTGAATTTGCTGATCTAAATGTGTGGAAGGCATAATAACCTTGCACTGTTGGTGTGCTCTTTGTGCCTTTAAGTCATGTGTAAGTGACCACACAGGTGTCTTCTGAAAGCTCAAATAACTATCTCTACCTATAGTTTATGGAGGTATGTCACAGGTCATGTACTCCCACATGGAGTATGACTTAGTCATATCATAGGACATTACTAGGTTAATGGTCCTAGGGCCTTTACAGGCCTAGCCAAGTTCTACACATATTTTTAAGGTCAGCAACAGTTGCCACAGTCCAAAATGAACACAAGTGGAACCTCCAGTGTGCATTTATGGTTACACATCCAAATGTGCACATTGCGTTTGAAGAAGGCCAATGAGGTGCTCTGTTTGACATGAAGTGAGAGTCCATTTCAAAGGTCTGGTAACCTCAGGGAGACAAATCTGACCTACCAGCCTGTTCTAATACTGTCACATACCAGATTAAGGTCTTTAGATTTAGTACCCATGTACTATTCGATTTGCTGATATGCAGCATTTCAAATAAATCATGGTCAAATATTGCCTCATATGCAAGGCACAGATCACTTATGAGTAGACTGAAGTGACACTGATCAGATGATCCTCATAGGACAGATGCTGAAAACCTTGAATTATCCTTGTGAGGAACCTTTGCGGCCTCTCCAATTGCTGCAGGTGCTTGGAAAGGTGCACACCAAAAGCGGCATTGTATTCCATTATTGGCCTGATGAGGGGGGAGAGTACAGAGAGGTTATAACTTCTTTCATTTTCCAGATGCAATGACCTTACTTTTATGGTTAGCAATATAGAATGTCCTGTTTACCACTGTGGAGACATGCTAATCAAAGATAAGATTGCTGTCAACCTGTGTGCCCAGGTCTTATACAAGTCAGTGCATACTTAGTGTTTTGTTATAAGCGTGGTAGTTAGCAGGAACATTGCATGTACTGAGAAGGATGATAATATATTTTCTGGAATTAAAGTTAAGGTCATGACTTTGGCATCAATCATTTTGTATGTAGGAGCCTTTTGTAAGATGTTGATATCATTTGGAGATTCTATGACGGCTTCAAGATTGCAGTCATCAGCAAACTTTGTCAGCCAAAAATCCTTTAGTTTTAGCTTGTACTTTGGAGAACTTGGTTCCAAACAGTAGAGGTGCCAGAACAGAGCCCTGTGGGACACCACTGGTTACAGGTGTGCTGATGGAGGTGGATTCCCCTATTTTGACTATATGGGTTCTATCAGTGAGCCAGTCAGTGACCCATCTAACGATACAAGGGTTGATACCCAGCTGGGTGAGTTTTTCAATTATGTGAGAGTGTGGGATAGTGTCAAACTCCTTAGCTAAGTCTAGGTAGGCTGTATGCACAGATTTCCCCTTGTCCATGAACTTGGTGAGTGTCTTAAAGAATTCCAAAATGTTTCATAGGCATTATCTCTCTTTGACAAATTCAGAATGAGTAGGGTCAAGTGTTTGGAGCTTACCTGCATCTTTGTTGAAAAGGTCCATCATGATTTACTCCATGGCCTTAACTAGTCAGGCTAATAGGTCTATATTTCCTGGGATCAGAGAAAGCATCAGCTTTGTGCAGCTGAATAATGGTGGACATTTTCCATTCTTTTAGGATGAAGCCTCTACTTAGACTATGGTTGAAAAGAGTACACAATGTTGTTGCTAATTCTTGTTGGAGCCCATGTAGGACACAGCCTGGGATGTTATCAGATTCCATAGATGCTGTATTGTTGGCCTTAGAGAGGGCTTTTCTGACTTTGTCTTTATAGATACAAGGTAGGGGACAGGTGGTAGAGATGTCACGGGGTACATGTGGCAGGGACAGGGGAGTGTAGTTTTCACAGAACTTGTCAGCTAACAGGTTAGTTATGTCCGCAGGCTCAGTATATGTAGTATCATTAACTATTAGCTTGGCAAAAATCTGGGCCTGACCTTTTAGGCAATGGATTTAACTAAAGAATGCCTTATGGTTATTCTTAGTTGAGGAATATAATTTGGATTCATAGCTTGCCTTTGAGGTCTTCATAAGAAGTCTTATTGTCTTGTTTAAGCCGAGGAGAGAGTGTTTCCAGTTTAGAGCTCCCTCCCTCTTACTCTTAGACAGAAATTTCTTCCTCTTAATGTAAAGTCTGTTAATGGCAGATATTCACTAGGCAGGTATGCTCTTCATTGTGGAGCTTTTTTGGTGCTATCAGGTACAGCTGAGTCAATGCAGTTAAACAGCTGTTTGTATAAAGCACTAGTGTAGAACTTGCCATAGTTGCCTGTTCCATCTGATGGGGGAGGTACAGTACAGCTATGTATACCATCCCATAAGACCATAAGAGGTAATAATTTGCTTTGCAGAAGTGTTCTAGTTTAGTGTCTTTTGGGGGGTGGTGATAGTTACTTTGGATGTTACTGATTTGTGGTCAGATACCACTAGGGAAGACCTCACAGTAGTGGTGCTGAAGTGCAGTGCCCCCCCCCCCCGCCATATTGGTAAGCACTAGATACAGTATTTTAGCAGCCCTTGTTGATATGTCAAACAGCAGGTCCAGTGTCTTTGAGTTAACAAAATCATGGAACCTTTGGGAAAGTGAGTTACAGCACGAGTAATTTACCTGGTCAATGGATGGTTAGTTAAAGCTGCCCAAAGCCAGGATGTTCAGATGTATCCTAATAGACTCAAGTAGATCCAAATAGGCACAGTAGGTGTCTTAATTCAAAGACGGGGTTCTGAAGCTGGCAATGACTTGAATAGGTGTCCCACCAACAGTTAATTGCACCTGAAGTATCTCCAGAGTATTCTACTGTTTGACCAATCTGGCATTGTATTTATATGTAATGAATATTGATACACTGCCTACTTTAGTGTCACACCTTCAGTTTATGGTCTGAACCTGTGGAAGAAGGTATAGCCAGATATGGTTAGGGTGCCCTCTACAGTCGTGAACCAGGTCTCCTTAACTGCACAATTGTGTAAGTCTTCCAAGGTGTGGACTGCTTCCAGTGAGTGCAGTTACATGTTATGACACCTATCAGTTAACAGAATAACTTTGAGTTTTTTTTCTATGGGGTTTTCACATCTGGACTTTTGTCCTTGCGATACCACCTAAAAAGAGCACTATGGGGATGGCAAGAGACTTGACCAGTAGCCAAAATCCCAGGGGTGACAGATGAAGTCCATCTCTGGCAACACATCAAGGTCTGTTAATCATGTCCTATCAGGCTGACAGATACTGTACTCCCTTAGAATGACAACAGAAACAAAGGTAATTATTGAGGTCAGTCATTTTCTGTTTGTACTAACACATCATCCAAGGTGAAGGTAAAATGCTGCTTAAGGCTGGGGACATACCTGCCTGGGACACACAGTCCAAGAGTTCAGTCATGTGTCTCTTCATATAATCCAGAAATGTATGTCTCAAGTCATTCACACCAACATGTAATATGACAGAGTCACAACAATACCTGCTTTTGGGATATGTGAGTGTATGTGTGATATGGTGGATCCTGGCACCTGAAAGACAGCTGAACCTGACCATCTCTTCATCCAGCCTGGTGAGAGGGACATATGTATTTCTCACAATGGAATCACCTATGACTAATTTATTGTTTTTAGTGTTTTGCCTTAAGGGCTTGACAGGTGAGACACTGGTGCAATGACTATTATGTGTGCTATGTTGTGTTCTGCACTTGCCGTATGATGTGTAGCATGCTTATTGTTGTATTTTGGAGGTCTCTGTTGTTTATCTTTGTTTTTGGTGATAACCTCCGCACATGTAGGTATGTGGAATGTGGGTTTGGGTGAGGTGGGAGGCGAGGTGTGCAGGGTGACAACCTGTTAATTGTCATATGTACTGACTGGTGAGCAAGAGAGCATGATTTCTAGGGTGATGATATAGTTGCTTCTCTGACACGTTGAGTTTGTGTTACTTGTTGTCCAATGACTTGAGTGCGTGCATAATGTGGTAGATCCTAGCCACTGATAAGCAACTGACTGTGCCTTTCTCCTTACTCAGCTTGGTGAGATGAACATCAGTGTGTCTCACAATGGAGTCTTCAATGACTAGAATGTTGGATTGTGTCTTGGCTTGCTTTAAGGACTTATAGGTTGAGTCTCCATGAGATGCAGCTCGATGTGTTGATATGTGTGTTGTTTTTACATAGTGTATTTGGGACTGCTTAGGGTATCTGTTATTTGCACTTTGTCTGTGAGGTCTTTGTGATTTATGAAGGTTACATTTCAGTGGCTCAGCATGTCTGCTTTGAACTGAGTGTGATGGGTGCAGTGTCCATATTACTGACTACCTTATCGACATTAGGAGTACTGTCATGTGAGAACTTTGTCTACAGTGACATAAATACATCTCTCACAAGCAATAACAGTTTGTTTGAGAAAGAACTGGTCGTCAGTAAGCATGAGGCAATTTCTACATTGCCTCAGGATGCCCATATCTACCAAGGTGGTAATGGTCACAGTGGGAATGATTCCAATGGCCTAATGGATAAGGCATTGGCCTCCTAAGTCAGGGATTGTGGGTTCATATGATCCTATGATCCATGGAAACAGACCCTTTTTTATTGATTAAACAGTTGTACTCAGATATTAATCAATGTCACAAGTATCTGTTTTGCAAATATGGGGACAGTGCTTGTCACTGCAGGCTTGTTGTCCTGTATTCAATTCGGTATTGGAGTAAGTTCCATCATGCTTTCCCAGGAGAAATGTCACTCAAGTTGTCTGAGTCTGTACAAAGCAATGCCAAACACTGGAGGGAAAACTGATATGTACTCCCTAAAAACTTAAGGATAGAGTATTTAGGCAGTTATTCTAAAGTAAGACAAAAATCAAGCAGTGGTTACTAAAAACAAAGCATTACCTTGTGAAGAATGCTGAAAAGAGGGGAGTCGCATGAATGGCTACTGCCTGTCTACAACTGCTGGTCTCACCTCAGCTTCACTCTGCTGGGATACAATGCTTATTTTCTTTCCATCTCACAAGAAGCAAAATGTTAGCACCACTCCAAGGACAAGAAGCAGGCCACAGCCTGTTTGTTGAACCACGCACTTGTCTCAGATGATGCAAGGGCTTGCAGGCTTGTTGTAGCCTTTTACAGGTAGATACCTTGAATAGCAAACAGATCAATTGGCTCAGTTTTGCATGTATTATGCCTTGAGTTCTGAAGTTTCTTGGATTTGACTACGGTAGTGCCCTGATTGTGATTATACTGCGGTGGTGGTGCTACGGTAGCGTTGTCGCCTCACAGTAAAACGTTGTCCTGTTCGATTCTCAGCTAGAGTGTCTTCTGTGTGGAGACATGCGTGAATGGGCATACCTTCATTGAAGGTTGTGCATCAGGGCCAGCAGCTTGGCACGTAAAAATCTACTGCCAATCATTAGCGGACCGGAGTTCTGCTGTGGCGACCCCTAACCGGGAAAAGCCGAAAGACATAACAAGTGCCCTGATGGTGATTAGGAGCATTGCTGCTGTATCACAATCTTATGTTAAATATCAGGTGAATTAGATGTGCATGGTTGTTCTAGCAAGTTCCACAGCAGCAGTGATCCAACTGCTTCACAGAAATTCATGCAGCCTGCCCTTCAGCAGCATAATAGAAGTGATCTGTGTGACATGGATGTGAGGCGTACTGCAGAGGAGTGGCCACCTTTGAGAGATGTCCCTGTCCCTCCAGCATGTCCTAAGTATGTCATACTGTACATTTAGGTTATCAGAATACCAAACTATAGTCCCACATTATTTCACACAGCATCCATTTGCTCTCTGGTTGTTTGACAGGCATTTTAGCCATGCAAGGCCAAAGTACTTAATGCAAACTTGAATAGGTTTTCTGGGCATGCACAGATATCCACATCGTCACTGCAAAGAGTGCCTACAGAGAGTGTGTTTGAGGCTGTGAACCCCAAAACTGTAGCAGCATGACCCTTACTTTGCTGGAGTTGTACATTGTCACATCCGTAAGTCTGATATTGCGACCTTGCCAAATAACAGTATTATAGCTCAGGAAAGTGACACATGTCTGGCACAGCAGCATACTTCATAAACATGTTATCCCACACTGTCGGGTACTGTTTTATCTTAGAATGACACCATAAAGGTAATAGCATCTGACAGTTAAGCATCTATCAGGCCACTGCCAAACCATGGCTTGTCGTGCCATATACACAAGCAATAATCTGTTGCTAATGGCATTAGCAGTGTCTGTTGAAGAGCACAGAGTCACCAACACTCTACTCCAAGTCCACACAAACATGATATGTGAGAGATACAAGTCTATTAAGAACCTTGAATCCGTGCTCTTTCATACACTAGTCAGTACATATGACAATGAGCAGTTTGCCACCATGCACACCTTACCTCCTACTCCATGCAAACCCACATCACACATACCAACATATGCGGAGGTCATTACCAGAAACATAACTAAACATCAGAGACCTCCAAAACACAAACACAAGCACACTACACATAATACTTCATCTGCAAAACACATTGCACATAATAGCACACACACCAGTGTCTCCCTGGTTAAACATCTAAGGAAATACACAAAATCAATTGTATTAGTCATAAGTGATGCCATCATGAGACACACTGATATCCCTCTCACCAGACTGGATAAGGAAAAGGTCACAGTCAGCTGTCTGTCAGGTGCCACGATAAGCCATATGACACATGCACGCAAGTCTCTCAACAACAAGTACTGTTATGACTCCATCATACTGCATGTTGGTGTGAATGACTTGAGATGTACTGTACATCTCTGGAATTTTTATTTCTCCAAGTTTTTTGGGTTTCTAATACCATGATGGGAATGGACCCCATTCCTAAGTCAAAGTACAATTAAAATTCATGAAATTAATATTGTTTCAATCTTTGATGTCAGCCAAAAGTGCTCTTTGTAGCACCTGCAATGTGCCCAGTAATGACTTCTGCAATTTGTATGGAGTCACATGAATTGGTAACATATCTAAATATGATTTTAAATTCTTTTTATAAGACCCGTTACTACTATTGGAACTGTTTGGGTATCTTTCTTCCACATTGCTTTCGTTTCTGCCTGCAGATCCTGGTATTTTATGACTTTATGTCTCTCTGTACACAAGACACTATAGTCACTGGGTGCAGCAATTTCAATGATCAATGCTAGTTTTGTCTTCTTTTCTTGGGCCACTATATCCAGTTTTCTCTGGACTATATGTCTGAACTCTCAGACTATGTATCTCAGGCAGGTATGTCCCTGTCCTCAAGCAGCATTTTGCCTTCACCTAGAATGATCCCTCAATACAAACAGAAAATGATTAACCTCCATAATTAGTTTAGTGTCTGAAGTCATTCTAAGGGGATACAATATATGTCAGCCTGGAATGACATGATCAACTGACCTCAGTCCTTTGCCAGAGATGGTCTTCATCTGTCACCCCTGGGATTTCAGCTACTGACCAAGGCTCTTGCCACCCACATAGTTCCCTTTTCAGGCAGTGTCTCAAGGACAAAATTCCCAGTGTAAAAACCACATCCAAAAACAAACTCAGTGCTATGCAGCAAAATGGTAGGCGTCTCATCATGAAACTACCCTCACTGGAAGCTGTCCTCACCTGGGAAGATGCAGACATTTATGCAGTCACAGAGACTTGGATCAAGACTGTAGAGAGAAATGCAGCCATACTGGGTTACACCTCCTTCCACATGTTCATACCTGACAATGAGGGCATGAAAAATAAAGCGGGTGGTGTATCACTATTCATTAAAGATAAATACATATCCAGATTTGTTAAGCAGTATAGCTCCATGGAGACACTTTGGGTGCAATTAACTGTTTGTAGATCACATATTCAAGTCATCGCCACCAGCAGGACCCCCTTCATGAATCAGGAGACCCCCCTCTGCTTATTTGCATGCACTTGATTCTATCAAGATACATCCAAAACCATGGTTTGGGGCAACCTTAACTACCTATCCATTGACTGAGTAGATTACTCATGCTCATACTCACTTACCCAAAGGTTCCTCAGCTTTATTAACTGCAATGTTCTGGACAAGCTGGTTAACACCCCCACAAGGGAAGCAACATCCTTGATCTTGTGCTTAACAATATGGGAGACCACTGTAGCACCACCATTTTGAGGTCCTGTCTGGTGAGATCTGATCACAAATCAAAGCAACTGTCACATCTGTTCCCACCCAGCAGTGACTAAACTAAGAGATTCCCCAAAGCAGATTATAACCTCTTACAAGATGGTATAAATAGCTGCATTGCACCTCTTCCCTGAGATGGAACTGGCAACTATGGCGACCTCTACACCAATGCTTTATACAAACAGCTGTATAACTACATTGACTCTGCTCTACCTGAAAAGACCAAAAAAAGCTCCTCAAGAAAGAGCAAACCTGCCTATTGGACAACTGCCATTAACAGGCTTTACAACAGCAGGATGAAATTGCTGTCTAGGACTAAGAGGGAGGGAGCCATCCTAAACTGGAAACACTCCCTCCTCAGCTTAAACAATACAGTAAGAAGTCTTGTGAACTCCTCCAAAGTAAACTATGAGTCCAAATTAGCTTCTTCAACAAAGGACAAACACAATGCATTCTCCATTTACTTCTGTAACCTAAAAAGAAAGGTCCAGATTTGTACCAAACTGGTAGTTAATGCTACACATATACTGACCCTGTGACATAGCTAACCTGTGGGCTGACAGGTTCTGTGAAAACTTCAATCCTCTGTCCCTGCCGCACATACCCCATGACATCCCTACCACCTGTCCCCTACCTTGTATATCTAAAAAGCAAGCCTTAAACAACCTTGGTTAGGCCAACACAGCATCTATGTGACCTGATAACATACCAGACTGCATCTTACGTGGGCTCCAACATGAATTGTCCACAACACTGGGTACTCTTTTCAATCATAGTCTAAACACCAGCTTCATGCCAGCTGAATGGAAAACAGCCACCATTAATCCCTAGCACAAAGGTGGTGACCCTGGGAACTATAGACCTATTAACCTGACTAGCCTTATCTGTGAGACCATGGAGCAAATCATCATGAACCTTATCAACAGAGACATAGGTAATCTCCAAAAACTTCACTGTACTCAGTATGGATTTGCCAAAGGGAGATCATGCCTGTTAAACCTGGTGAATTTCTTTGAGACAGTCACAAAGGCCCTGGATGTGGCGAAATCTGTAAATGTAGCCTACCTGGACTTAGCCAAGGTATTTCACAATATCCCCCACTGAAGCATCACAGACAAACTCACCCAAGTATGCATCAACCCTTATAATGTTAGATGGGTCACTAACTGTCTCACTGAAAGAACTCATATAGTCAAAATATGGGAATCCTCCTCCAACAGCAGACCTGTAACCAGTGGTGTTCCAAGGCTTCAGTCCTTGGAAATTTACTGTTTGAAATCTATTTCTCCAAAGTACAAGCAAAAACTAAAGGTCAGTGGCTGACAGAATTTGCTAATGACAGTAAACTGGGAGTGGTCATACAATCTCCTAACAATGTCAACATCCTACAAGATGGTCTTACACAAACAAATGATTGATTCAAAAGACATGGCCTTAAACTTAATGCAAAAAAAATTGTATTATCATTCCTTTTGGTGAAAGTGATGTCCCTGCTAACTACCACATCAATAGCAACACCTTATATGCACTCATTGATGAGAGACCTGGGCATACAGGTTGACAGCTACCTTACCTTTGACTACCATGTCTCCAAAGTGGTAAGAATAGCATTCTATCTTGTTCATGTCATAGGTAATGACATTGTTATTATTACTGTTATTGTTATTTTTGTTCATAGGTTCATAGGTAGGTACTAGGCTATTGGCCCTAGGGCCTATACAAGCCTAGCCAAAAAGGTTCCCTGGCTTTCACCACCCAAGAAAATTATTTTCCTGTGCCCCTGTCAAGCAGAACCACAGAAGTGATCCCCGGGGTGAATTTCCTATTGCCCATCCAATCATCAAGATTTTTCTTGAAGAGTGCTAATGAGGAGCTTTGTTTGATATAGATAGGGAGTTTGTTCCAAAGTATGGGAAGTCTCTGGGACAGGAATCTATTCCTCCAGCATGTTCTGTTTATTGTGGTGACAAGTTTAGGTCCCTAGAGCATGTAGCTCGGAGAGATTTGGATTTCTTTAAGTGGAGCATGTCCAACAGCTCTGGGTTTGACATAGCTTTGTATGTTAGGCAGAGATCGCCACTGAGTAGGCGATATGTGACGGAGTAAAGCTGGAGTTTTTTGAGACAGTCTGCATAAGGCATCTGTTTGAGGCCAGTAATCCTCTTTGTGAGGTATTTTTGCGGCCTTTTCAGTTGTTGTAGATGTCTTGTGAGGTACATACCAAAAGGGGCATTGTATTATATAATGGGTCTAATGAGTAATGAGTAGAGGGGAACAATTACCTCTTTTTTTCTGGATGAGAAACCTTTTGTGATGAGGTGTGCCATGTAGAAGGATTTCCTGACCAGTGTGGCAATGTGATTATCAAAGGAGAGACTACTGTCCATCTGTGTCCCAAGGTCTCTTACCACACTTTCGGTGTTAAGTAGATGCCCACCTATGTGGTAGCTCATGGGTACAGAGTTTTTACCAAAGGGGATGACAATGCCCTTTTTGGCATTGAGCTTGAGACCATGGCTTTGACACCAGCAAGTGAAGACTTCAAGCACTACCACAGCAACTATATTCCAAACCAATGACCACACAAATCGAAAAGGTATGAAAATAAGTATTTATTGGATGGCAAACACTTGAAATAGGCTATTAGTAGTACAAATCGATAAGCGCTTTCGGCTATTCAGACTTCATCAGACAGGCAGACAGATAATGGATTCCCTTAGAATGACACCAGGAGCTTAGCCAATTGTTAAAGTCAGTCATTTTGTCCCTGTACTGTGGTATCATTCTGGGCGATGGCAGGATGCTACTCAGGGATAGGGTCATACCTGCCTGGGCTACAAGATTGGAGAGCTCCTCCATGGCTCTTTTCATGTAGTCCAGGGAGGTACATCTCAGGTCATTCATACCAACATTGACAATGACAGAGTCATATTTGTACTTGTTGTGGGGTGAACTGAGTGCATGCATTATGTGGTGGATCCTGGCACCTGACAGGCAGCTGACAGTAACTTTTTCCTTGATTAGCCTATAAGTGGAACATCAGTGTGCCTGACTATAGAGTCACCTATGACTATGGGCTGTAGTTGAGTGGCACACTGAGTATGTGGGCTATGTGTCATTTTGGTTGTGTTGGGGGGTGGAGGTTGCTTGCATTTCTGCTTTGTAGGTCTCTGTTGTTTGGGCACATTTTTACTGAGAGCCTCCGTGAATGTAGGTGTGTGTTTTGTGCTTTTGTGTGTGTGTTTTGGTGGTGTAGGTTTTTAGGGACTATGTGATGAGTGGTGCGGTGCATGTGTTTACCTTCTCCTCTTGACTGCCTAGTCCAGTCTTCAGTGAAGAGAGCTTTGCTTCCAGTTTGGCTATATAAGTGCATCTCTCACAGGTCATAGTGTTGGGTGGTAGGAGGAGAGCGTTGTCTGTGTACATGAGGCAATTGCTGCATTGTCCCAAGATGCCTAGATTAATCAGGTAGGCAAGAGAAAATACCGGGAGCTGACATGCCTGAATAGGTGCTTATTTATTAAGTACTAAAAACTGCTTTCCTCTAGACAAGTGAGGAAAGTTGAATGCTGTAGAAATTTGTAACTTATTTAGTGCTTACAATGAGTTCTGAACAAGTTTCTGAGCTCAAAGAAACAGATTTGAGTGCTAAAACTAAAAAGCTGGATAGTGGCAAGGGAAAATTTGAAGAACAGACTGTATGGCACCAGGAATAGTTTAACCCTAGTTAAGTGTGGGGGGGGGGGCTCAGGAGCTCACAAACAGTCCTGGACACAGCAAATCTGTATCTGGACAAGACCTGCCACAGGAAAGGGGGGAAGCAAACTTAGAATTTTTTTTCAGTAAAAGTGGAAATGGAGAAAGCTGGAACAGAAGTTAATTCAACGTTAAGAATCTGAGTGGGTTGGCCTTCACAAATGTTCTCTATTAGATTGAATGAACTAATGACACTAGACTGGGAGGAGTGTCACAGATCAAATATACAGTATGGGTGATCAACTGCAAAGCCACCAAGTATAAGAACACCACAACACTAGGGACAGTAGGTGGGTTGGTGGGAAAAATTACAGTTCCAAGCTGTAACCACTAAATGAATGTTTTAAACAGATCAAGGAGCAAGCAGACTCTAGAGAATGCTTTTAACCATAAACAGACGATTATTGTAATGCATACTATTACAGTTCCTAGCTGTAGAACACAGAAACCTCAAAAAATCAAAAATGCACAGAAAAGCTAGGATACAGCACTCATAAACAGAAAATACAACTCTCAGTATAAAAAAGCAGTTTACAGTTAAGTAATTCAGTGAACATGCAATTAGAGTAATGAAACAGTATCTAACAATGAAAAATACAGTTAAAACAATATCAAACAGTACACAAATGCAGTGAAACAATAAAAAAAGCTTTATAACAGTGCAAAATGTAACAGATCCACGGTATAGCACAATTATAAGCATTAGAAAGTGTTGGAAAAAAAGTTTTAACTACCCTATACTCTTCCCTGATCTGGCCAACAACTGAGTACAACACCCCTTTTGGTATGTACCTTTCTAAGCATCTGTAGCAATTAGACAAAGCACAAAGGTTCCTCCCAAGTAAAAATCAAGGTGTTCAGCATCTGTCCTATGTGGATAATCTGAAATGACTGTCATTTTATTCTGTTTCATACAAGCTATTCAGAGATGATGTGTGCCATGCATACAAGGCACTCTCTGACCTTGGTTTAATGGAAATTCTGCATACCCTTAAGTCAAATGGTACACAGGTTACTCACTTTAAAGACCTTAACCTGGTATGTGACATTAACAAAACCTGCTAGAGGGACAGATTTGTCTCCCTGAGGTTAACACACCCTTGGATCAGACTCCCACTTCATGTCAAACAGACCACTTCATTGTCTCTCTTCTAGCACAATCTGGACAATTGGATAGGTGACGATAAATTAATCCCGGTTATTCAACCTGTGCCCCTGTTGGACAGGGGCAATAGGTGTTCTTTGTGGAAATAAGGGTAAGAACTTGGATAGGATTGTAAGGGCACTAGGGACATTAGCCTAGTAACGTCCTATGATCCTGTGATCCAATATGCTGATGTAAAATGCTCTAACATCCACAATCACCAAGTTGGCTGCAGTGACACTAGTAAAATTACCTATCTACATTTACAGAACATTGTACAGTACACACACACACACACACACGCACACACACACACACACACACACACACACACACACACACACACACACACACACACACACACACACACACACACACACACCACACACTTACCAATTTGGCTGCAGTTAGAATAAACCCCCTACATATGTAAGTTTAGAGACTACAGAACACACAACATTTCACATGTGCCACTGCTCAAGTCTGACATTAATATGGCCCTAGGTAATCGTATGGTATATGTTATCAGCAACCCTTGTGGAGGTCAAGAGTTTGCATGCCTGCAGTACCTGCGAGGTCAAAATAGCACATAACCATGCAAGTTTAGGGTAAATGCTTGTAGGTAGATGCACACAAACACACACACACAAAATGGGCTGTAGTGGGATTAAACCACTACCTATGTAGTTTTACACACTGCAGATCACAGTACTTAATGCATACACCACAGCTCAAGTCTGACATCAGCATGGCTTTATGTAGTCTTATGGTAGATGACATTTGCAGGCCTTGTGGAGAACAAGAGTTTGGAGGCCTGCAGCACCTGCAATGCACAAAACCAGGCCAGTTTAGGATTCATAATTGTTTTGTAGAGAGATGCACACATGCACCAAGTGGCCGGGCATTAAACTAGATCCCCTACTTATATAGTTTTAGGCAATACAGATCACAGTATTTACCACACATGCCAAGGCTCAAGTCTGATCTTAGCATGACTTTAAGTAATTTTATGGTAGATGACATCAGCAGGCCTTGTGGTGGACAAGAGTATGGAGGACTGCAGCACTTCTAAAGCCCAAATCAGCAGAAAACCAGGCCAGCTTGTGATTTACACTTGTTTTTATAGGGAGATGAGAACAAACACACAACATGTGCACACAAAGTGGGCTGGGGTAAGATTAGAACCTCTAACTATCTAGTTTCATACACTACAGATTACAGTATTTAACACTTGGGCCACAGCTCAAGTATGACATTAACTTGGCTTTAGGTAATCTTATGGCAGATAACATTAGCAGGCCTTGTAGAGGACAAGAGGTTGGAGGGTTGCATCAGCCGCAAGAGCCAAAAACTGCAAATCAATGCCAGTTTAAAAGTCAGTGTGGGATTCACACTTGCTCTTTGGGGAGACATATATATATATATATATATATATATATATATATATATATATATATATATATATATATATATATATATATATATATATATATATATATATACAAACACACACACCAAGGGGGCTGGAGTGACAGAACTCCTACCTATCTAGTCTTACACATTACAGATCACAGTACTTAGCACACATGCCATGACTCGTCTGTTTTGTAAGTGACTGCAGTTGAAGTAATCCTAGAGAACATAAACAAGCCTTGTGTTAGACAGCTTGGGAAGCCAATAGAGTCACATTGCTTCTTACTGTCATCCACAGCTAGTAGCATAACAGTCAGACAACTGTTTTGTAGCCTAGCTATGTGACAACAGTACCTATTTTGGGCATATGTGTCTGTCTGCATTTGGATGGGCAAGCCTGTGACAAAACTAAATTAGGCCTATCATTGAGTGTGCACACAACATAAAACATTACAAAGCTTGTTCAGTTTTTGAAGTATGTGTGGTGAAATCCAGCAGACACAAGGGGCTCTAGTGTATGTGGATGTTGCTGCTGCCATAGGTACAAACATATGGCTTCACAATATATGTACATATTCATATATTGTGCCATACATTTTCAAGGTTTCCACATGCCATCTTAGGGAGATGTGGTATGGCTCACCACTGCACCGATGTTTGCAGCAAGCACACAGTTTTGACTCATACTTATATGTTTCATACTAAATTGTTATTTGCTGTCAAATGTGGCATCATTTACACATGACCTTAGTGAAGACTGACAGAATTCTGAACTTCAGATGCCCCAATAGTCCACAATTGCAACACATGTTATTCTATGCACTTCCACATTTTTGTAAGTGCATTATCAAATGCTGAGCCCTTCCTTTTGGTCCTTTGTCCAACATTATATGTATTATTCTGCAGCTTTACTGTCCATGGTCTGGGTAGGTAGGGAAATACAAGCATACGCACACACACACACACACACACACACACACACACACACACACACACATATATATATATATATATATATATTGTATAAAAATATAATGTTTTAAATAAATTGTGTGAGGAGCAACAGATTTGTGCTCTGCTTAACTAAGTGTATGGGCATGCCAAGTGACATATTTCAGATTGTTTCCATGTTGGTAAGCAGTGCACAAATGGGAGGTGCATTGCTTACATCAAAGACTTACTGTTCCATAAACTGTCTCCAACTCACAACTAGCTGTACTCCAGGCCGGGATTATGTGTGTTACATGGTGTAACCTCTGAACCTGTTTCTGCACAGATGCACTTCACACAAATTGGCTAAGACTTTTTAAATTTTTAAATACGTCTTAGATATGCAGCACAGTGAGCAAATGTATAACAATATGTGAAACAGGTTAATACTAGTATAGCACACACAAAGTCACAGTCTGTAAAAAAATGCTTATTACTACTTCACATGCAAAATATCTGGAAATATCAGGATTAGAGCCCTGAACACCATCACACAAGCCATCTGCCTTAGTCCTTTGAGCCACAAAAGCTGCTTGACAAAAATGGGATCATTCATCACACCATCACCTGCATAAATATGTACATTGTTATTCCTCAGTTACCTAACACATACAATGTAAGTTCAAATTGTACATTACTGTCCTGATACTGTGTGGCACTAACTTTGTGAAATGCTCATATAGCATAGATGATTTAGCATTATGGCAGTTACAAGGGGACACTCCTGTTTTGAGGGGTGGGAAACAAAAGCCCATCTTCTGCTAGGAAATGCACTACTCTGAATATTAATTAACCTCACTTTCTAACATGCCCCTTGAATGATGTACCAGTAATCTGTTTCAGTAGGACTGTATGAATATTCCATGCAAGAGGCCTACCAATTACAAATAGTGACATGTTAGTGCAATGGCTGTCTATATTCCCTTGTGGATTTAATATCTGTCCAAACATGCCAGTATAGTTACCCGCATAATGCACCTGGTCCATAGCTATAATGACATAACACAATAATCAGCTAGAGTACTGTGTAGGTAATGGAATTACCTTGCAAATGCAGCAGTTTACACAATTGAAGTTCAGGGCTGACTCTGTCTGATGCAGTACACAGCCAGTAAATGGATAGGTACAGCATGTGTGATTTGGCTGGCATCAATTTTAATATATGTATGTGAGTAGGAGTAAGGTGTTAGTCCCTAGGTCCCTTGGTTGTCAGTGACTGTGCTCTGTGTTGTCTCATAGCAAAATCCAAGGCTTACTGAGCATGCCTACATCTACCTGTAGGGACAGCAGCAGGGGGTTCTTCCTCCGAGTCCTCTTGTGACTGTGGTTGTGGTTACCTAGGTACGGGTGGGGGGCTGTGTATCCCTTCCCTTTGCTGATCCTGCTGCAGCTGTTTTCACAGGATCAGATTGTGTATCATAGCACATACTGTGAATATCTGTGTACATGTGGCTGGAATATACTGCAGTGCACCAACAGATATATCGGGGCACCGGAACCATGACTTCAGAAGTCCAAACACATGCTTTATGATGTTTCTAGTTTGTGAGTTTGCCTCATTATAGCATTCCTCCATGGGTGTGTGTACATTTCTGATAGGTGTCATCTTCCCCGGTTCCAGGGTGTGGCCATCATGCCCCAATAAATGGCCCTGTGGGATGTCCCCTCTAGCAAACATCCGGTACATCTGTGATGTGTGCCAGATATGGGAGTTGTGATAGCTGCCAGGGTTGCCAGCACACAAATTCATGATAATCCCCTAGAAATTGCACACAACTTGGCAGTTGATGGAGTGATATCCCTTGTGGTTAATGTAGATTCTACCCTGCTCACCAGGTGATGCCCTAATGTGTACATGAGTGTGATCTGTGGCACTCAGTATTTCAGGGTTGTGTCCTACACAGTAGAAGTGCTGCAGTTTGCTGGTCATGTATCCACTGGCATGTGGTAGCATACCATCCAGGAACCGGTAGAGTATCCTAAATGCAGATGCCTGTGACATCCCCCCATTATGTCCCCAGTGGGTCTTTGAAAAGTACCTGTAGCTAGCTAGTATCCTAAGGGCTACACATACCTTAGTTTCCACTGAGATGGGTTCCCCTCTGTTAACTCTGGCTCTGAGTTGAGGGTCTCTGTCCACCCTGCAGTGTTCTACAATCTCCAGCTCATATAGCTCTTGGTAGATTACCCTGGGCCTGAACACCCCTCCTCCTTGGCCTAGATCTATTGTCAGCAGCACCAGCAGCATTGACTTCAGCAATAGGATCATAGGTGTGTACTAGGCTAATGGCCCTGGGGCTTTACAAGCATAGCCCATAGAAGTGCCCTGGCATTGTGCCACCCATCGTTGTTTCCCAGTGCCTCTATCAAGTAAAGCCACTGGAGTGATCCCCGGTGTGAACTTTCTATTACCCATCCAATCATCAAGTTTTTGCTTGAAGAGGGCTAGTGAGGTGCTCTGCTTGACATGTATGGGAAGTCTATTCCAGAGCATGGGTATTCTCTGGGTTATGAACCTGTCCCTCCCGCAAATTCTGTTGATTGTGATAATGAGGTTGAGGTCTCTGGAGCATGTGGTGCTGAGGGATTGGGATTTCTTTAGATGTAGCATTTCTAACAGAGCTGGGTCAGACATGACTTTGTAAGTCAAGCAGAGATTGCCTCTTAGTAGATGATATGAGACAGAGAATATCTGGAGTTTTTTGAGTCTGTCTATGTAAGGCATGTGTTTAAGGTCTAGGATCCTCATCATGAGGTACTTTTGTGGCCTCTTTAACTGTTGCAGGTGTCTAATGAGGTACATGCCAAATGGGGCATTATACTCTATGATTGGTCTAATGAGGGAAGAGTAGAGAGAAATGATGACCTCTTTTTTTCTGGACGCAAAACACTTAGTAATGAGATGTGCCACATAGAAAGACTTTCTGACCACAGTGGCAATGTAGGGTCGAAGGGGAGATTGCTGAAAACCTGTGTCCCTAGATCTCTTATAATGCCTTCAGTGTTCAGTGAGCTACCATCGATGTGGTAATTAGTGGGAACTGAGTTTTTCCCAAAGGGGATGACTACATATTTTTTGGCATTAAGCATAAGACGATGGTTTCAGCACCAGTCATTGGTCTCAGTGAGGCCTTTCTGTAGGATGTCTATATCACTTGGGGAGCTAATAATGGCTCCCAGCTTGCAGTCATCTGTGAATTTAGTCAGCCAGAGTCCCTGCGTGTTGGCCTGGACTTCTGAGAAGTAGATGCCAAACAGGAGAGGACCCAGGACCAATCCCTGTGGGCCTCCATTCATGACTGGTCGGCAGTCTGACTTGGAGTCTGCTACTTTCATACTCTGGCTTCTATTTGTGAACCATTTTGCAATCCACCTAACGATATAGGGGTTGATGCCTAGTTTGCTGAGTTTATCAATAATTCCTGAGTGAGGAATGGTATCAATGGCCTTGGCCAGATAGAGGTAGGCTGTATAAACTGGCTTACCTTCATCCACTGCTCTGGTGACTGACTCAAAGAAGTCAACCAGGTTGAGCAAGCATGATCTACCTTTCACAAAACCAAATTGCATGGGATCTAGAGTTTGGAGATTCCATATATCCTTGTTAATTAGGTCCATGATGATGCACTCTACAGCCTTACATATCAGACTCATCAGGCTAATGAGGCAATAATTTCCAGGGTCTGTAGTCGCTGCTTCCTTATGGAGAGGGATGACTGTAGCAGTGCGCCATTCGGTAAGGACAAAGCCTGAGGTGAGGCTGTGAGTGAATGGAGCACACAGATGTGGTGACAGTTCACTTTGCAATTCATGTAGAACACAGCCAGGGATATTGCATCTAGCACTTACTGATATAAAATAGCTGCAGCAACCCCTAGCATTATCTTAGTTAAAATTTCCAAGTCTCTACTCCAGTGATTCAGAGTATTGAGGAAAAATCAGAGTGTAGGGTGTATGCATACTTTATACAGTTGTGGTGTAGGTCCACCATGTGGGATTAGCTAATTAAGATGCAGTTCACCTGCTTAAGATATAATTGGCATGATTTAAAGGCCCTACTTTATTGTGCAATGTGGCACTATGTGCTGCATCACACAGCATAGCTTATACAAAAGTATATATTATTAAATGAATATATCTGGTTTTCATTCATAGCTGGCTATGTCATAAGTGTCACATGGGTGGTCTGGTCATGCAAACACACTAAGTCTCACCCAAATTGTTTGCAGCAAGTGGCATACTGTGCAAACATGAGCTCTGGACATGAAAAATCCAGTGGGATATAAAAATAGTGTAGGAGTCTACACAATGTGGATATGCGGGCATAGTTTCTCCCTTTGGCAATTCAACAAATGCACGGCATTTACCTCTCATTTACATAAATATTTTTGCTGACAGCCTGGAAACTACACAGTTCATAGCCATGTATGCTGGGTAACACCACAAATGCACAATTGTACAGACCAGATTCAAAACCCTACAGTAGATTTGTGTAAAGTAGATTATACGACTCCTGAACCAGTGAAGTGTTCTGTCAACACTATACTCCAAAAACGACAGAAGATAAAGAACACTGGACTCCACAGATTCCTAAAACTGCCCACACACAATATTCCAACCTCATGCAATAATGTGGAAAATGTGTAGAAACACTCCAACTACAAAAAAGGTTAAAAGATCTTCATTTAATGTACCATACGTTAAGCACTTTCACTCACACAACTGTGAGCTTCATCAGAACAACAGAAGATGCTATTTTATAAAAATGATTTATAAACTTCAATGTGTATATGAATCTTCTTATGCACAAGTTAGGCCTAGAGGAGGCAACATTAAAGCAATCTTGGCCTACAAGGAAGTATAGTGGCAGTTATTCACCGACGCCTCGAAACCTCCGGGGCTTAACGACCACATAACTATTAAACCATTATTAACCATTAGATAATTCTAATAATATATTTTTTGGAAAAAGGATTAGACTAGTTTGTGCATAAGAAGATTCATATACACATTGATGTTTATAAATCATTTTTATAAAATATTTTTTATGCACACATTTTTGTATGTTTGTGGGTAGTTGCAACAATTTTTTACAGACAAGTATTCTTACACAATAAATAATTATCCAATTGTAGTATACATATCTGCAAGGGATATGTGACTAGTATGAGTATTATTTAGATTACAACAGCTTATATGTATTAGAATGTAGCATAGATTGTCATATTGTTACATTTTTATTTAAGGGTGACGCACATTATACACATTCAACACTATTTTATATTTTTACATTTTTTTACATTTTTAATATTGTCATTTATATTGTTGGTATGACGTTTGGATGTTAACATATGTTATAGGTGACTTTAGGTAAATTTCGATCATTTTAGCACAGCATTTTTTGTGCATTGTGTCACTTTAAATCTATTCTGATTTGGCGCCAAACAAAGTATTTAAACTGCATTTACTTTTTTCAAATTGTTCTGATGAAGCTCACGGTTGTGTGAGTGAAAGCGCTTAACATATGGTACATTAAATGAAGATCTTTTAACCTTTTTTGTGGTTGGAGTGTTTCTATACATTTTCCACATTATGCCATGAGGTTGAGATATTGTGTGTGGGCAGTGAGCGTTTTAGGAATCCGTGGAGTCCAGCGTTCTTTATCTTCTGTCATTTTTGGAGTATAAAGTAGATTATAGCTGTTATTTTCACAGTTTTTTTAAGTTTTCTGTGGCACATTGCTCAAACATATGGAAATTAATAAAACAATTATTAATTTTACATGTTCTCTGCCTTTTTCAGTCATCCACAATGTACGTTTTGCACATTTATTTCTGTGATCTAACCTTTCCAGGGGAGTTATGTCCATATTTGGAGTTTTATATCCCCTTTTTTCAGTGGACTCTTGTAAATGAAAAATATTTGTGTACATTATTAACATGGACACAGAGTATACACAGATGTCTTCTGGCTTGTTGGATCACTTGACCTGGTTAACTTGCATAAAATTCACCTGCTTAAGCCTAAATTTGCATTGCACAGAAGTTTATTTGCACTTGCTTGCACTCTGCTAAGCAGGGTTTACTGAATCTAAGACTGTTTGCGCTTGTAAGCTTTACTGAATTCCCCCTGTCATGTCAATCAGGATCTGCTGCAGGAATGGTTAGGGAGAGGCAAATTTAATCCAAAAGCTGAAAGGTTAGTATTAGCAGCCCAGGGTAGTGGATTATATACACGGTGGTTTACAAAGTCCATTGAACATGTGAGAGAAACAGACAAATGCATGTTCTGTAAAACAGAACTGGAAACAGTTACACATCTTGTTGCTGGTTGTGATTCACTAATGGAGGATGGTCTACCTACAGAAAGGCATAATAATGTGGCAAGATTGTTGCATTGCGCATTTTTTAATCATTACATTACAGTATTGAAGTAGCAAAAAAGCACTGGAAACATGAGCAACTAAGCATTATAGAGAATCATAAAGTTTATATTACATGGGATCACCCTTTAGCAATAGTTCACAAAAATAGACGTGAAAAAACAGATATAGTATTCCATGAAAAGAAGACAAAAGTAGCATTGATCACTGAAACTGCTACACCCAGTGTCTGCAGTGTCTTACATACAGAGAGACAGAAAGTGATAAAACAGCAGGATTTGCAGGCACAAACAAGGGCAATGTGGAAGAGAGATACTCAAACAGTTCCAGTAATAGTTGGAACAATGGGTCTCATAAAAATACTTTGCAGTCTTATTTAGATATGCTACTGATACACGTAACCCCATAAGAATTACAGAAGGAGTCAGTTCTGAACACATTGCAGGTGTTGCGAAGAGCACTGCTGGTTAACATCAAAGACAGAAGCAATACTAATTTCACAAAGTTTAATCATACTTTGACTTAGGAATGGGATCTATTCCAATCATGATA
Organism: Protopterus annectens; assembly: GCF_019279795.1. Classification (NCBI taxonomy): domain Eukaryota; kingdom Metazoa; phylum Chordata; order Ceratodontiformes; family Protopteridae; genus Protopterus; species Protopterus annectens. The sequence continues at coordinate 862,811,104 of NC_056726.1, forward strand.
TCAGAAATTCTAAAGACTTGGAGAAATTAAACTAGGAATCTCACACATTCATTCAAAAAGCATGTTTATTAAACAACATGCAACCTTTCCAAGCTTAACCCAGAAATGTTCACTACTAACCTAAACTTAACTGGAACTGCCTAAAAATCTTTTCCTTAAATGATGCCATAAATTAATTGAATAAAACTTTCCTAAATGCCTTAAATATCCTAAATTGCCTTGTACCTCTTAGAAAGACAAGACTAAAAATAAGATAATGCGATTTGGCTATCCAAAAAGAGTATACTGCTAATGTATGATAGAGAAAAAGCATGGAAAGCATGGCAAAAAAGAAAATACAATATCCGGAAAATTTAAGAATGCTTCACAATCTTACTAAAAGCAAATAAATGAAGACAAAAAAGATATATAATAATTTTCAGAATAACATTAAACACAAACCTGAAAAATTCTGGATAGCCATTAAAGAGATCTTGCATCCTGGCCAAATATTTAACTCTATCCTCTCACACAATAACTTACCACTCAAAACCGCAATACAGTTCAACTATTATTTCATAGATAGTATAGTATCTCTAACCAAGGATTCCCCAGCATGTAATCCTAACCTGCCCAACAGACACTTATCACCACATCCACTTTCCCTTTCAAATCTGTGCCCACATTCTATATAAAACTACCTTTAAACAAAATCAAACCATGCTGTACTTCAGCTGATGACCTTCCAAGTGAGTACCTTAAAATAGCAGCTGAAAACATTACCTGTCTTGTCTCAATCCTTATAAATAGGGTAGTCTAGGAATCAAATGTTCCCTCTCCCTGGAAAAAGTCACACTTTATCACTCTGCAAAATGAGGAAATTTAACAGACATTACTAACTTTAGTTCTATAGCAACCCCCCCTCCAAAATACTTGAAAATGTATGACGAAATAATTGCTAAATTAGGTCCTACTGGAAGATCTTCTATCCCCACACAGCATATCTTCCATCCTTCTCATAGTACTAACACTGCAATTCTAACCTATATTGATACTGGGGAAAATTCAGTAAAGCCTACATTTTTTTTTCATGTGTGCATCATGCAGTTATGTGTACATGAGCGTGAACATTTTTAGATTCAGTAAACATTGCTTAGTGGCATGCAAGCATCCACAAACAGGGGAACTTCTGTGCAATGCAAATTTCTGCTTAAGTAGGTGAATCTTATGCAAAGGAGGCAGCTGGAGTGATCATCTGTGTAATCTCCATGTACATGTTTGCAGTGTACACAGAAAATTTCTGCATACAGGAGTCTACACAGACAGAAGGGGATTTAAAAGTCCACAAATATGGACATAACTCCCCTGAAAAAGTTAGATCACATACATAAATGTGCTAAACATACATTGTGGATGCCTGAAAAAGGAAGGGAATATGTAAAATTAATAATAATAATAATAATAATTTTTAAAAAATAATTTTTGCATCTTTGCACTATGCGCTGCATTGCACAAACATAGTTAACAGAAACAAATTAGCATTAATTAATGTAGTTTACACAAATGTATTGTAGGACCTTGCATTAAGTCTGTACAATGGTGCATTCTTGCTGTTACCCAGATTACACAGATAAGATTCCCACTGTGTTACTTTTAGGATTTTGTAGTGCTCAGCGCATGCATTTGTATGGCACTCCACATAGCTTAGGGTGTTCAAGCGAGCAAACTACCCATGTGACAGTGACATAGGCATCTGTCAAGAAAAACTGGATATATTCAATCGATAATATATACTGTTGTATAAACTATGTTGCATGATGCAGCGCATAGTATCCCATTACACAGTAAAATAGGACCTTTAAATCATGTCAATTACGTCCTAGGCAGGTGAACTGCATAACAATTAGCCAATCCTACATGGTGGACCTACACCACAACTGTATAAAACATACATTTTGATTTTCCCACAGTACTCGGAACCATTGGAGTAGAGACTTGGAAATGTTAAGTGAGATAATGCTATGGGCTAATGCAGCTTTTCTACATCTGTATATGCTAGATGCTGAAGTCAGTGTTGCTGGTGCTGCTGACAATAAGCCTATGCCAAGAAGGAGAAGAGTGTTCAGACCCAAGGTAACTTTCCAGGAGCTACATGAGCTGGAGATTGTACAGTGCTACAGGGTGGACAGGGACAAATTTCAAGAGCTCAGTGAGCTCTACCACCCTCAACTCAGAGCCAGAGTTAACATAAGAAAACCCATTTCAGTGGAAGCTAAGGTATGTGTAGCCCTTTGGATTTTAGCTGCAGTCACCTTTCAAAGACCAGCTGGGGGCATGATGGGAGTGTCACAAGCATCTGCATCGAGGATACTACACTAATTTCTGGATACTATGCTCCCACATGCCAGTGAGCACATATTTTTTCCCTTTGGCCCTGAGAACCAGCAATATGCAACACTTCCAACATGTAGCACATTACCCTGAATTACTGGGAGCCATAGATTGCACTCATGTACACATCAAGGCACCACCTAGTGAACATAGTAGAATCTACATTAACCACAAAAGATACCACTCCATAAACTGCCAAGTCATGTGCAATGCCCAGGGTATTATCTTGAATGTGTATGCTGGCAACACTGACAGTTATTTTGATTCCCATATCTGGCACACATCACAACTGTACCAGATTTTTGCTAGAGTGGACATCCCATAGGGCCATTTACTGGGGGATGCTGGCTACGCCCTGGAGCTGTGGATGAGACATAGGGACTAAAACCTTACTCTTACTTACATAAAGATATGAAAATTGATGACAGGAATATCACACATCCTGTATTTATCCATGTATTGGCTATATACTGCTCACATCAGGCAGTTTTCAGACTGTTAGGCTACTAGATGCAGATGACAGTGGAAAGCAATATGACTCTGCAGGCCTCCAAAGATGTTCAACACAGGACATTTTTATGTTCTCTAGGATTTCTTTACCTGCTGTCATTTATAAAGCCAAATTGAGTTGTGCAACATGTGTTAAGTACTGTGATCTATAGTGTAGAAAACCACATAGATAGGGGTTATAATCTCACTCCAGTACAATTTGTGTGTGTGCGTTTGTTTACACACACACACACACACACACACATATATATATATATATATATATATATATATATATATATAGAGAGAGAGAGAGAGAGAAAGAGACACCCCAAAAGCAAGTGTGCATACCACACAACTTCAACGCTGGCATTGCTTTGCACTTTTTGGTCCATGCAGCTATTTCTGGCCTCTAAACTCTCATCCTTCATGAGACCTGCTGTTGTCATCTACCATAAGACTACCTAAATCCATGCTAATGTCAGACTTAAGCCATGTCACATGCAATACGTACTGTGATCTGCAATATATAAGCCTACATAGGTAGGGGTTCCAGTCTCAATCAGGCCCACTTGTGTGTGTGTGTGTGTGTGTGTGTGTGTGTGTGTGTGTGTGTGTGTGTGTGTGTGTGTGTGTGTGTGTGTGTGTGTGTGTGTGTGTGTGTGTGTGTGTGTGTGTATGTGTGTACCCCCCCAGAACAAGTATGCATACACAATCCGGCATTGCTTTGCACTTTCTGGTTGATGCATGCCTCCAAACTCGAATCTTCCATGCAGCCTGCTGTTGTCATCTACCATAAGACTACCTAATATAATGTTAATGTCAGATTTAAGCAATGGTCTGTGCTGTAAGTACTGTGATTTGAAGTGTGTAAGACTAGATAGGTAGGGGTTCTAATCTCACTCCAGCTTACTTGCTGTGTTTGGGTGCGTATGCGCAATGTCCTCAAAACAAATATGAATTCCACATTCACTTACAAGCAAACAGGGTTTTTCACTGTTTTGGGCCTAGCTGGTGATGCAGACCTCCATAGTCTTGTCCCCCACCAGGCCTGCTGATGTAATCTACCATAAGACTACCTAAAGCCGTGCTAATGTTAGACTTAACTGTGGTGTGTGCGTTAAGTATTGTGATCTGTATTGTATAAGACTAGGTAAGAGGGGTTTTAATCTCACTGCAGCCAACTTAGTGTGTGTGTGTGTGCTTTGCAGTGTTCTTCAGGCATCAATAGGTTGTGGTACTATTCTCACTGCAGCCAAGTTTGTGGATGTTAGAGCATTTTACATCTGCCTATGGGATCATAGGCTCATTGGAATTTACTCGGCTAATGGCACTAGTGTCCTTAAAATCTTAGCCAAGTTGTTACCCTTATGTCCACGGTCAGCACCTATTGCCCTTGTCCAAGATGGAGACAGGTGGAACTGCCGTGGTGAAAGTATGGTCACCAATCCCATCGTACTGATTGCATCTAAAGAGGGCCAATGAGGTGCTCTGTTTGACTTGATGTGAGAGTCTGTTCGAAAGGTGTGTTAGACTCTCATAGACAATTCTTTCCCTCCAGCAGGTTGTACTAATATCACATGCCAGGATAAGGACTATACAGTGAGTAACCTGTGTACCATTTAACTTATAGATATGCAGCATTTCCAATACAGCAGGGTCAGAGATTGCCTCATATCCAAGCCAGGAATCATCTCTGAGTAGACTGTATGACACACACTAAAGTGACAGTGATATCAGATGATAATCATGGACAGCTGCTGAAAACCTGATTTCCCATTGTGAGGAAATGATGTGGTCTCTCCAATTGTTGTAGGTACTTGGAAAGCTACATATCAAAAGGGCCATTGCACTCAACTATTGGTTTGCAGAGGGAAGGGGGCATGAAGGTTATGACATCTACTTTTTCTGGAGACAATGCCCTCACTTATTACATGAGCATGATAGAATGCCCTTCTTACCACTGCAGAGGCATCTGTCAACCTGTGTGCCCAGGACTCCCACCCCTAAATCTATATGTCAGGTGTTGCTATTGATATGGTACTTAGCAGGAACATCACTGCTACTGAAAGCAATGATGATACACATATTTGCATTGGTTTTAATGTCATGACTTTGGCAACAATCATTTGTTCAAGTAAGACCCTTGTATAGGATGTTGACATACTTTGGAGATTTTATGGCTGCTCCCAGTTTTCGGGCATCAGCAAACCTTGTCAACCACAGACATGTACTTTGTGCTTGTACTTTTGAGAAATGGATTCCAAACAGTAGAGGACCCATGACTAAATGCGGCGGATCACCACTGGTTAGATCTCGACTATTGCAGGTGATTCCCCTATTTTGACTATATGATCTCTATCACTGAGGCAGTGAATAACCCCTCTAATGATATAAGAGTCGATGCCTAGTTGGGTGTGTTTGTCGATGAAGGGTGAGTGAGGGATAGTATGAAATGCTTTGGCTTAGTCCAGGTGGGCTGTAAACACAGATTTCCCCTCATCCAGGTCCTAGGTAATGGTCTCAAAGATGTCCACCAGGTTTAACAGGCAAAATCTTCCTTTGACATATCCAAACTGTGTAGGGTCAATTATGTGGAGATTACCTACATCTTTGTTGATAAGGTCCGTGATGATTTGCCCCATGGCATTGCAAATATGGCCAGTCAGGATAATAGGTATATAGTTTCTGTGGTCAGTGGATGCACCATCTCTGTGCAACCAGATAATGGTGACTGTTTCCATTCAGCTGGGACAAAGCCAGTGGTTACACTATGAATGCAAAGAGTTCCCAATGGTGTTAGCACTCCATTTTAGAGCCCATGTAGGACTCAGCCTGTGATTTTATCAGGTCCCATAGATGCTGTGTTTTTGTCCATAGAGAGGCCATTTTTGACCAGCTCTTTACAGATACAAGGTCGGGGACAGGTGGTAGGGATATCATGGGTTGTGTGTAGTGGGGACAGGAAAGTGTTGGTTTCACAGAACCTGTCAGCTAACAGGTTAGCTATGTTAACAGGCTCTGTATATGAGGTATCATTAACCATGAGTAGGGCACAAATGTGGGCCTTTCCTTTTGGGTTACAGATGTAACTATAGAATTCCTTGTGATTTTCCTTTGAGGAGGAGGCTAATATGGATCCATACATTGTTTTGAAGGCTTCACAACAACACTTAAATGCTACTTTAAGCTGAGGAGGGAGTGTTTCCAGTTTAAGAGGGCTACCAACCCCCTACCCTTAGACAGCAACATTTTCCTATTATTAAATAAAGCCTGTTACTGGCAGCTGTCTGAGTTTGTTTCACCATGAGGAGATTGTTGTACTCATGACAGGTACAGCCTAGTCAATGCAGTCATACAGGTGTTTGTATAAAGCATTGGTGCACAGCTTGGCATAGTTGCCAGTTATATCTGAGGGAGGAGGTGCAGTGAAGCTATTTATACCATCCCATAGGGGGGTTATAATCTGGATTTGTGAATGTCTTTAGTGTAATTGCTGCAAGGTGGGGGTGTCAGGTGTGATACCTACTTTGAATGAGACTGATTTGTGGTCAGATCTCACCAGAGAGGACCGCACAGTGGGGGTGCTACAGTGGTCACCTATATTGGTAAGCACCCAATCAAGTATGTTAGCTCGCCTTGCGGGGATATCAAACAGCTGTTTCAGGGCATTGAAGATAATGAAGTCGAGTTAGCTTTGGGCAACTGAGTTTGAGCAAGACTAATCTACCCAGTCAGTTGGTAGTAAAAGTCACCCAAAACTATGGTAAGTGGATCCAAATAAGCAGAGTGGGTGTCCAGATTCAAGGAGGAGCTCCTGTAGCTGGCAATGACTTGAATAGGTGCCCCACACACAGTCAATAGAACCTGAAATGTATCCATGGAATCATACTGTGTAACTAATGTGGGTGTGTATGTATCCTTAATGAATATTTATACACTACCACTTAGCTTGCATGCCTTCAGTTTGAGGTCTGCGCATGTGGAAGGAGGTGCAGCCTGTTATGGCTGTGGTACTCTCCACAGCCTTGAACCAGGTTTCTGTGACTGAACAAAGGTCTGCGTGTTCCAAGATGAGGACAGATACCAGTGAGGGCATTTTCCTGTTGACACGCCTACCATTTAGTGGCAACCTTGAGGTTGTTTGTACACTGGATTTTTACATTGGAAATTTTGTCCTTGAGACACCACCTAAAAAGGGCACTATAGGGGTGGCAATAGCCTTAGCCAGTATCCAAAATCCCAGGGGTGACAGATGAAGACCATCTGTATCAAAGCATCGAGGTCTGTTGAGCATGTCATCCCAGGCTGACAGAAAGTGAACCTCTTTAGGGTGACACCAGATGCTAAGCCTATTATTGAAGTCAATCATTTCTTTTTGTATTGATCCATCATCATAACTGAAGGTAAAATGCAGCTGATGGCCAAGGGCATACCTGCTAGTGTGAGAGCTGAGTCACGTCTGTCATCACACAGTCCAGAGAGGTACATCTCAAGTCTTTCACAACAGCAGCAGGAAATATGATGTAGTCATAACAGCACCTGTTGTTGACAGATTTGATTGTATGTGGGATATGCCATATCCTGGCACCTCACAGACAGCTAACTGTGACCTTTATCTTATCTAGTCTGGTGAGAAGGACATCAATGTGACTAATAATGTAATCTCCTATGACTAATATGTTTGAATTTGTGTTTTGCGATAAAAGTGTGACCAGTGAGACAGTGGTGCATTCGCTATTATATGTACTGTGTTCTGCAGAGGTAGTATTATGTGTAGTGTGCTTTTGTTTCTGTTTGTGAGGTGTCTGGTGATTAGGTATGTTTCTGATATGGACCTCAACATATGTAGGTATGTGTGATGTAGGTTTAGGTGGAGTAGGAAGTGAGATGGGCATGTTGGCATTCCGTTCATTGTCATATGTACTGACAGGTGTATGAGAGAGCATGGATTCAAGGTTTTTAATGTAGCTGCATCTCTTACACATTGTGTTTGTCTGGAGTAGGAGTAGAGGTTTGGGGACACTGTCACATCTCTGCAACAGTCAGAGATAATGCCATTAGCAATAGATTACTGTTTGTGTATACGTCACAACAGGTCATGGTTAGGCAGTGGCCTGACAGATGCTTACATGTAACATGTTCTTACCTTTATGATGACATTCTAAGGTAAAACAGTACCTGACAGTGTGGGATAGCATAGTAGATTGAGTGCACTGCTTTACCAGACTTGTAGCAGTTGAATGAACCATAATCCTGTTATTAGGCATGGTCACAAGAGCATACTTACAAATGTGACAATGTACAACTCCAGCAAAGTAAGGGTCATGTTACTACACCTTTGGAGTTGACACCGTCAAACACAGTCTCTGTAGGCACTCTTTGCAGTTAAGATGTGCATGTCCATGTATGGACAGAAAACCTGTCCAACTTTGCTGTCATTACTTTAGCCTTAACAGGAAAAAACAAATGTAGATACGCTCCAACTATTTATTAAAACAAAAAGGTATAAATGCAAAGCTTTTGGGTTCTACCCTTCTTCAGTGCTAACAAGTAATTAAAAGTCATCCAATTTATAATAAAATCAGTTGATAACATGACACAGACATCCAATAAAAATATATACAAAATATAAACTATATGCAGATAGATGCACAGTTAAAACAATAAATACACTTGCCCAACTTTGCTGTCATTGCTTTAGCCTTGCAAGTCTACAATGTCTGCCAAACAACGAGACAGCAAATGTATGTTGTGTGAAATGATGTTGGAGCACAGTTTAGTGTTCTGGAAATATAAATGTACAGTATGACATACCTAAGACATGTGGGTGGGACAGAGACATTGCCCAAAGTGGCCACCCATCTGCAGTAGGCCTCACATCCATGTCATGCAGATTATCACCATTATGCTGTTGAAGGCTAGGCTGCAAGAATTGCTGTGAAACTGTCACCTAACATGGATCACTGCCACTGTGGAGCTTGATGGAGCAACCATGGACATCTATGTCACCTGAGACTTAACCTTATATTGTGATGCAGCAGCTATGCTCATAATCACCATCAGGTCGGTACCCAAGTCAAATGCTATAAGCCTTGGAACCCAAAGGCATAATACCTGCAAAAGTCAAACAATTGGTCTGGTTGCTAATTAAGACATCTACCTGGAAAAGGCTACAACAAGCCTACAGAGCCTTGCATCATGTGTGACAAGTGCGTGGCTCAACAAACAGGCTGTGGCCCGCTTCTTATCTTGAGCTTGGTGCTAATTTTATTTATTTATTTTTATTTTATTTTACATTTCTTGACCGGGATAGTCCGACTGGATACATGTCCATTTTCAGCGGAGGCCCGGAGAGAAAAGCTCCAGAGTATACATAATAACACCTAGCAATAAGGACAATATAAGAGAAACAAAAGTGAACGTAGCAATGCAGACAAATACAAGTAAGCAATTACAGTTAATATTTTGACATTCAAAACTAGACAGTTTCATGACATTTGTAAGCAGTAGTTAAAGTGAGGAGAAATGAAAACACATTAGCATTGACATCTAGTAGATTTTTGTATATTTTTGTACATTTATTAAAGTTAGCTAGCCAGGTTTGTTACAGTGACAGAGCCAGTTTAGTGCCAGATGTTGTTTGAGTTAAATTCACGTGGGGAGGAGAGCATAGTAATATCAGCTTGGAGTTGATTCCATGTTCTACCTGCAGAGTTTGCCAAGAGAGATACTCCTGCTGTGTTGTTGGTTTTGATTGTAAGAATTTGAAGTTTATTAGAGGATCGAAGCAGTCTCTGATTAGTTTGGGCAGTGATACTATTTCTAAGAGCTGGTGTTATCTGGATTATAGAGAATCTTGTTAGCTATGATCAGAAGGTTATATTGTATGAGACTGGGAAATTCTAGTCACCCAAGCTGTTTGAGGTTAATGCAATGGTGGGTTCTGCATGGCTGGCCAGTGACAAATTTGGCAATGTGATTGTAACAGATAGACAGTCTGTTAAGTAGTGACTTGTTTAGATTAGACAGAAGGGGGGAAGCATATGTAAGTGTTGAAATTAGGTGAGAGCGGGCAATGGCAATCTTAGCTGGAGGGGTTAGAAAGGCTTTAATTCTATACAATGAACCAAGTTTTTTATTGGTGTTCTTTATTATTTGATTAACATGAAGTTCAAATTTTAGGTTATTGTCAATAATGACACCGAGCAGTTTTGTAGAGGGGTCTGGGGGGATAACAGTACCCTCTTTTGCGTTAATGGTTAAAGAGAGCACAGGGCCGCATAACTAAGCTTCTGGTGAGAGGCAAACAGTAGGACCTTTGTTTCCCACCACAGTGAGGCCCTGTTGATACCATCAGTAGTAGTAGCCAGGCAGCAACAATTCAGGCAACTCCCCTCTTTTCAGCATTCTTCATAATGTAATTGTTCTTTCCCAGTATGCACTGAATGATTATTGTGTAACTACAGAATAACTGCCTATATATGCCATCCTTAACTTTGTAGGGTGTACGTATTACTTTACCCTCCAGGGTTTGGCAGTGTTCTGTGCAGAACCAGACACCTTGGGTGACATTTTTCTAAGAAACCATGATGGCATTAACTCAAGTACTGAGTTGCACACAGGACAACCAGCATGCACTGTTAAGCATTGTCCCCATAATTTGAAACAAATACTTGTGACATTGAGTGAAATTGTCAATACAACTGTGTAATCAGTAATAAAGGATCTGCTGCCATGGATATGAACTGTGACTTTTACCACCCTGGTGGATATGGGCATCCTGAGGCAATGTAGAAATCGCAACATGTTTACTGACAACCACTTCATTATCAAACAAACTGATATGGTATGTGAGAAATGTATATACACAATGTCACTGGAGGCAAAGCTCTCACATAAAAGTACTCCTAATGTCAATATGATAGTCAGTGGTACACACGCTGCAGCCGCCACACAAAATCCAAAGCAGACGTGAGCTGAGGCACTGACATGTCACCTACATAAATAACAGGGAAGCAAAAAACTGGAACCTCGAAGTAGTAAAAACAGTGATTTAATCAAGGCAGTCAGCAAGAAAGTAATAAAATCATAAATAAATAGCATATGTACATATCAATAGTACATATGAAAAAAAACTGCCTGCAATATATAAAAAGCCATTTTAAAACACATAGTATAAAAAAATTTAAATCATTAAAGTTTAGCAGACCTCAATTTTAAAAGTGGGGCCAGGGAAATATGATCATGTAAACCTGGGACCCTATTAGCCTCCAAGGTAACCTGCCAAAACATCTCTCTGTACTCAAGCTTAGTTTCCCAGGCTCCACCTCTAGCATCCTTAGGTACTGAGTCAATAACAAAAGATCTAAAACTAGCTCCAGTGCATTCTAAAGTATATCTAAGCATAGCATTTTTGGAATTCTTATTTCTCACATCATTCATATGCTCATAGATTCTATGTTTTAATGGTCTTTCAGTTTTACCAACTTAGAATCCTTCACAGGACCCACAAACCAACAAATAGACCAGTCCAGAAGAATTACAATAAAAGTAACCCTTCCCTGTCACATGTTTTTGTCTGACTGAGAGATATAAATTCTCACCCTGAAATATGTAGGAACATTGGTAACAAGTGCCACATTTGTAAGTACCATTTTTTTCTAGATGAAAACACATTAGTGTGGTTTGCTTGTTCCAAGAGCTGTTTTATGTTCCTACTTTTTCAAAAGACCACTTTCAGTGGTTTACCTGTAAGATATTCTAGGTCTGTAAATTCTGAGAATCTAGCCCATTCCTTTTCCAGAACATTTTTAATACAGTAGGCATCCACACTAAAATTAGTTACAAATGTCCTACTGAATCCTTGCTGCTCTACCACATGTCCACCCTTTTTATTTGGTGTCAAAGGAAAAATATACTTTAAAAATGATCAATACACGATAGGTTCAGGTTAAGGCACTTTAATCTTGCAGCAAGGAGACAAAAACGTGCTAATACAGAGTTTGTCTAACTAGAATCAGGAAATACCAGCATTTTTATACATTTTCTAATAAGACATTGCCTACCAAGCTGACGTTGCTGATCACAAGTTTTAACATCATCATTACATAGCAGTTGTTTTCATGCTTTTCTGCTTGTACTATCAATTTTTGTGAGAAACTTCCTAAGAAAAACAACGTGGCCTTGGCTACCACTGGTTAGATATATGCAATGTTACCATTCAAGGTACTACGGCTAATTTGAGCACAAAGCAAGTATAGATTGCAGTTCATTTCTCCAACAGTTCTTTGTTTGTCTTTATCTCTTCCTTCTGCAGCTGTGCACGTTCTCATACCACAAACAGAGCTAATTGATCAAAATCATAACATCATTGAATATAGCATTGTTCATTCATTGCTTCCTGACCTAGCAGATAATCACCTGTTTTTCAAGTACATTTCCAAAAGGCATAAACATGAATTTTGCTGTGCTAGCAGTTACTAGGTCAGAGGGCATCTTGCAAGTTTCAGAAAGCACACTGCAGTTTCAAAAGCATCTTTTAGTCTCGTATAAAACTAAGCTGTATAAAATAGTGTATATAAAATAGAATGAAAAACGTGTTAACTCTTTTAGCTTCTAATTAGCATTAAGCTCACACATTAATTCATATTTTTCTAACATTTTCCCCCCTGTTAATACTTTTTAATTCTATTTTCAAAAGCATAAACAGTTTGCTTCTTCTCCTAACCTCTTCCATTCAGGATTTGCAGTTAAGAGAGTCATTCAGTTTATACTTATGAAAGTGTTTCACTTTTCAACAACTCTTCAATTTCAGTACTTTGATACAAAATCTCAGAAACTGACATGTCTATAAAATCTTTGATTTACTTTTTCATGCAGGGAATACCACAACAGATGCATGCTCCTAATAGGAGTAATCCCACACAAATGGCAATCAGGATGTTCATTAGGATGGATCCCCACCCCCAAACAAATTCTGGAAAAAGTCCATCAGAGGGTTTGGGCCTGGTTTGGTCATGGTCGACACTTGCTGGATCACCTCAAAATGGTCGTTTATCTCGTGCTGGTTGTCAGAAATATACGAACAGCATTCTTCTTTGATTAAAGCGCACGTACCACCTCTCACCGCTAGGGTGAAGTCAAGAGCCATGCGGTTTTGAAGTACCACAGTTCTCATAGCATTTAGTTCATCAGTCACTAATTCAAGAGCAGAAAAAGTTGCATTGCTCATAACTTCGAGAAGTTTAGACAGTTTTCTCAGCTCCCAAATCAATTTTACTGCGCCATATGCAGGGGCTATGCCTGCCCACGATATAATATTGTCACTCAAGTCCATGTGTGTCAGTTTATCTTTGTTTTTCATGGAGTTATGGTTTCTCCACCCTGCTTCGATTCGTCCCACTGGATTCTCAGGTCTTTTGATTCGACTTCTAGGTTTACTGCTGACCTCTCTGATGTTTCAAATTTTTCCCTGAGGCAAAGCTGCAGTGTGTCGTATGGCCGGAACCAGGTAACCCAAAAAACAACTACCGGACCAATTCTCAGGTAGCCATTTATATGCTTTTTTCCCACAAACAAAATAACAATTCTCTACTTTAGTATTGATATAAGCTTGCCCTGCATGAAACAATTTCTTATCAATAATAGAAAGCTGCTTTAAAAGAACAGGATTATGTTGTATTTCACTAACACTTCTATGCATCTTTTCGAAATATGCATCATAGTTTGTATCACAAATAGTTTTTGTCTTACTGGCCTTAATATATCATTTATAAGAAACAGTCACATTGCAATTGCTCCAACCCACCTGAATAGTGTCATTTTTATAAAAACATACAATCCCTTTTTGTGTAACAGGTAGGTAGAATGCTATTTTGTCTTGTGATTTCACAGGTCTAGTATCAAAAATCAAATTTTCCCAGGTCTCATTGACCCCTAGGGGGACAGCAGTCATCAATAATCCCCCGTATGCTGTTGGTATAGCTGTGCAAATCCAGCAGTTCAAAACATTAAAAGTCTCAGCATACACATATATATAATTGCTTGGTAAGTGTTAAAGTTTGGATGCCAGTCTATGAGTAATGCATCACGTTTGTTCAGTTCAACTCGTGTGGCTGGGAAAAGGAAAGGTCATAGCAAAAAGATCATTGTTATCAGTATAGCTATCAGAATAATCATGCAAATTTTCTGAGGTTGTTCTGCATCCCTGTTTACTCTATACCTGGTCATTTTGTTCTCGTTGTACAACAGTAACAAGGTTTTTGTCCAGTTCAAAGTTCTTAACCAATTTACAGTGTGTCAGATGAATCCAGGACACTCGCTCTGCGATCTTGACTGCAGTGGGTGTTGACAGTAGCACCTGGTATGGTCCTTCCCACTTCAGAGAACTCCAATTCTTTTTCTTCACAACCTTCACCCAGACCCACGTGCCTGGGACTATTGCTGCTTCCGATGGTCTGGTTTGTTCTTTATCTGAAACAGAATTTAACTGCAAAAGTTTGTTATTCAAAAATCGCCTCATATACTCTGCAAGTGAACTGTCAGCCTCCTGGTCTGCAGGCATGAGAGGTTTCCACTGAGGTATATAATATGCCCTCCCAAACAGAATTTCAAAAGGAGTTAACCCTTTTACATTTGGAACAGTTCTCATACTCAACATTGCCAGAGGTAGACAGTGCACCCAGTTCTTTTGTGTCTCACTAATCAATTTCCTAAGCTTATTTTTCAAAATTCCATTGTGCCTCTCTACTAATCCTGCAGATTGGGGGTGGTATGCACAATGGTTTTTCAGAGAAATCCCAAAGTAACTGCTTAATTGTTGTATAGTTTGATTTACAAAGTGTGTGCCATTGTCACTATAAATCTTTTCCGGTATGCCGAATCTAGGAATAATTTCTTTAACGAGGACTTTTGCAACAGTAGCTGCATCTGGATTTTTAGTTGGAAAAGCTTCCACCCATTTGGAAAACATATCTATAATGACAAGGCAGTACTTCTTATTTTCACATTTGTTCAGCTCTATAACATCCATATAGATAGTATGGAAAGGATACGGTGGTGAAGGGAAACTCCCTTGCTTAGGTTTCAATGCCCCTTGTGCATGATGCTTGTTACAAACATGGCATGCTGCACAAAAATTTTTTGTGTAGTTTGTAAATCCATATGTCGTAAACACTCGATTCACTAACTGTACCATCCCCCCTGTTGAGACATGGCACTGCCCATGGCTCAACAAAGCTGCATATCTAAACAAGTTAGACGGCAAAATCGGTTTCCTCTCTTTGGAGATGTACAGCCTTTTCTCAAGAATTGCTCCTCGTTTTATCCGTTTTTGTTTTTCTACATTTGTAGTAAGTGTCTGCATTGTTTTTAACATTTCTAAGTCTAAAATCTCAGATGGTTGTAATTCCTCACTCAAAGAAATACTTCTGAAGCTGAAGCTGCTTGTTTTGCAGCTGTATCAGCCCTCGCATTACCTTTTGAAATCTTATCCTGTTGCTTGGTATGAGCTACGCATTTGCAAATAGCTACTTTCTGAGGTAACTGAATAGAGTCTAACAGATCTAAAATAAATTGCGCATGATTAATTGGTTTACCAGTAGATGTTATTATTCCTCTATTTTTCCACTGCTGCGCAAAAACATGTACAGTAGAAAAAGCATACTGGCTGTCAGTAAAAATGTTCACTCGTTTACCCTTTGCCAAGGTACATGCCCTTGTCAAAGCAATCAATTCTGCTGCTTGTGCAGATAAGTTGTGCGGTAAAGACTTTGCTTCTAAAATCTCCATATCAGAAACTACTGCATACCCCACTAGATTCTGTCCTGTAGGACCCCTCCTATACGAGCCGTCCACATAGTATGTCACCTCGGCATCATCCAAGGGAACATGCGTGAGATCCTTTCTAGGTAGTGTCTTTTGCTCAATCTCCTGCAGGCAGCAGTGTGGTTTGCCATCTGCAGGGGTTGGCAGCAAGGTTGACGGATTCAAAGTTGTGCATCGTTCAATTGTCATATGAGGTTGGCTCAACAGTATAGTCATACAGGAAAGATGTCTAGCAGGAGAAAGATATGCTACTTTTTCTTGCAGTAAAATAATCACGACTGCATGAGGCACTCTCAGTGTGAGAGGGTGGAATAACACTACTGAGGCTGAAGCCTGCACTGCCATTGCAGAGACTACTGCTTGTACACAGTGGGGCAGGGATTGCATCACTGGGTCTAGCTGTGATGAATAGTAAGCTATGGGGCATTGTTTGTCCCCATGCTGTTGTGTTAGCACTGATGTCATATAACGCTACTTACAATCTACAGTTTGGAAAAATTGTTTATGATAGTTCGGTAATCCTAAAACTAATGAGGATGCTATCAGTTGTTTCAATTTGCAGAAAGCTGATTCTGCTTCTGGTGTCCATTGTAATAAGTCTTGTGCTGCCATAGGCTTTTTGAATATCAAGTTGGTCAGTGGAGCAGATTCCAAGGCATAGTTTGGAATCCAACTCTGACAAAAATTAGTAGTACCTAGGAAGGACATCATTTCCTTCTTGGTAGTTGGTTTAGGTGCTTGTAATATTGCTGTTTTTCTGTATTCATCTAATATTCTGCCTTCTTTGGATATTACATATCCCAGGTATTTGACCTGTTTTTTCCAAAGTTGCAGTTTGATTTTGTTTACCTTGTGTCCTTGAGTAGCTAAAAATTGTAGTAATGCTATGGTATCTTCTCTGCATTCTTGCTGGGTGGGGGCTGCCAGCAGAATGTCATCTACATAAAGTAAAATCTGGCTGCTTTTCGGTGGGATAAATCCCGCCAGGTTACTTGCTATTTCCTGTGCGAATATTGTTGGACTCTCACAATATCCCTGTGGTAGTCCCGTATATGTATACCTTTTCCCCTGAAATGTAAATGCAAACCAATGTTGACTGTCAGGGTGTATCGGTATTGAGAGAAACGCATTGCTAATATCTACCACAGAAAAATACTTTTGATGAGGTTTCAAATCATTTATTAAGGTGTGTGGATCTGGCACTGTAGGTGCCCTAGGTATAACTGCATCATTTACAGCTTGTAAATCTTGGACCATACGCCATTCTCCATTTGCTTTCCTAACAGGAAATAAGGGTGTATTACATGGTGAATCAGGAGATTCTATCAATACTCCTTCCTTGAGTAAGGCTGCTATTATAGGTTTGATTCCTATTTCTGCATCCTTTCTCAAGGGATACTGTCTCTTTTGAGGTCTAAATGCTGACTTTAGCGTGATAGTGACTGGTCCTGCTGTACGAATAAGTCCTACATCTGATTTTCCTGTTGACCAGAGAGTCTCTGGTATGTCTCGTAAGGCTTTTTCCTCTTCTTCTAGTAAGAGTGCAACTCAGCTGTCCTCACTTGCCTGCAAGTGTACAGCTGGGTGTGTCTGTGTTATCCAATTCAGCTTCTGCTTTTGTACTCCCTGTTCAGAAAGTTCTAACTCTGTCTGCTTTTCCCACCTTGTGACTTTTTCTCCTAGGTCTGCCCACTTCACATTTCTATCTTTAGTCAAACTCACATGTGGTAATCGATTAGATTTGTAAAGTGCTAGGAATTCCTGGGGCAATGAACAGCTTACTACAATGTTTCCTTCTGTGTCCCAGTATAAATTTCATAATACTAATCTGTTAGCATGGTTTCTAAACAGTTCTTGCTCGTATTCTTTATCAAGTCCTGGTTTGCTACAGTAATATAGAGTGCAATGCAACAAATGCTGTTTATCAGTGTTAAGGGAGGGGGATTTACTGATGGCTACATTCATCAGTTCTTCGGTTACTGCCCCTGGACCAGTCATAACCAAGTCCTGGCTGTACCAATAAAATGTTTCACCCTCCGGTCGCACTACAAAAGTATCCATTTGTCGCTGTGCTTCCATACCATGCATAGTTGGAACTACTGCTATGCCAAATATCTGCATTAGGTCTCTGCCCAAAAGATTTACTGGGCATTTTGTAGAAACAACAATTTTGCTTTTCTGGGTCATTCCTGAAACAGGGTCAGTTATTGCTATGTTGTGGGAGAGTGGCTCCCGATACAGCTGTCCATTAGCTGCTTTCACTAATATGTAATCAAGTGATTCTGAATTTTCTGGTAGTTTGGAAGGATGTATCAGGGTCTGCGAAGCCCCTGAGTCACACAGGAATTTAACTTCCCTCCCCTCTACCAGAAGTGTAACTTCCGGTTTTGTGTCTGCTAAGTAGAGCTCCAGGCTCAATAATGCTAAATCTAAAATTTCATTTTCTTCATTATCTGTGATTTCATGCACATCCTCAATTTCTTCTATCACATCCTCTACCCCTTCTATCACATTTGCACTTGTCTTTTCTTGTTTATTCTTTTCCAGTGATTCTTGACTATCATATAGTCAGTCCTCACCCTCCTTGTCTTCTGTGGTTACCTTTTTATTTTGCCTGCAATCCCTTGCTAAATTTCCCTTTTTCCCGCATTTAAAGCATTCACCCCTTTTCTTTCTCTCTTCGAAGTCCTCTGATCGTTTATCAGATTGTTTGTTTCCCTGGGCATTTTTCTTACCCTTCTTCCCAGTTTGTACTACAAAGACTTCTGATCCGTCTTCTACTGCAAATATTTGAGTTTTCTTTTTCTTTTTGCTATTAAAATGCCTTTCAGCATGTCTTGCATATTCAAGTAATAATTGTAATCTACTTGTACGATGATCTACCATGTGCTTTGTAATAAAGCTGCTAATGGGTGCAATACTGCCTTTCAAAAATGCATTCTTTAGCTGCTGTTCATATGGGGAATCATGTGTTTGGTCTTCAGGTACCTGCATTCCACAATGGTTATTAAAACACTCTAATAATCTGGCATAATATCTATCAACAGTTTCACCTTCTTGTTGTATTCATTGATTAATGCAAGTCCAGTCAGCCCTAGGCTTCCATTTCTCAGAGATTTGGTCTGTCAGACCTTTCACTCTGTTATCCAGTTCTGCGTTACTATGTGGGAGTGGCCTAAGTTCTGCATCACGGGGATTCCAGTTGCCACTGATCATGTGCCAATCTGGACCCACGATTTGTCTGACTACTTTCTCTACTTCCTCTCCATTCAAATGGTAACTTAACCTCATGCCATGTAAGTCTTCTAAGAATTTTCTAAAATTAACTTTCGGATGGGGAATTCCCTCTGTGGCTTTCCAGATGTCTTCCGGTGTCCACGGTCTATATACCAGAAGAGTTGGGTCCTGTCCTGCCTGTGGATTTGGTACTTCTATGAGTGGACATATCTCTTCTTCACTCATAGCTTGTGAATTTTTATTTATTTCATATAATTCAATATCCCCTCTCAAGTTGCGTGTTTGAGACCTAGTCTCGATAGGATCTCTGACAAACGGTTTTGGTTTTGCAGGAACAGCTGGATATAGCGGAGGTGTATCAGTTTGTCCACTCGCTTCATATTCTGGTAAGGGAAGCGGAGGGGGCAGAGGGGCTGTTGTTATTACCAAGTTAATGTCTTCTTTATCTAAAAACATTGCTTTTGAATTTTTAATCTTTTGTTCCCTGCGGTTTGCTTCCTCAAGCCACCTGTGTGCCTGAGGGACTCCTAATTGACATTGCTTTTTTAGCTGACCTTTTGCGTCTGTTTTAAGTTGTCTGATAAGTTTAATAAGTAAAGATTTATCTAAATTACCATCAAATTTGTATTTATTAACCCATTTTGTATAGTACCTAACATTGTCGGCACGCTGTAATTGCATATATTTCACGTCTTCGGTTAAGGGCGGATCTCGGGAACTTTTTGTGCACTGATTTCCCATGTTGTCTTAGCTAAGTTAGAAATTGTTACGTAACCCTTTTTATCACGTGGTTCCATGATTTACACTTCTTCACAGCAGTTTATCTAGAATAACTGCCTACCTATTCTGTTTCCCTGATCTATGACAAGACAGCAGTCTTTTTGTCCCTGATCTGCACTTGCAAATCTCCCTGACAAAAACAAAAATACTGTAACTAGTCCCTGATCTAAAACAGAAAAAAGGTAAATTCCTCCTTACCTGAGCCTTCGTGTTTGATCCCACCAGAACTGTTGACTCGTCCTCCAATCGCAGATCAGAAACAGTGGCTGGACTCTTTTAAACGACAATTCAGTCGGAGGTCTTTTCAAAGCAGAAGAACCGATGTGGCTTCTTCCCCGTGCGGTTTTATGCCACCGGGCCCGTCTGACCTGAGCTAGAGCGAGAGATATTTCCGGTCCGAAGGACCAATCTGTCAAAGGAAAAATATACTTTAAAAATGATCAATACACGGTAGGTTCAGGATAAGGCACTTTAATCTTGCAGCAAGGAGACAAAAACATGCTAATACAGAGTTTGTCTAACTAGAATCAGGAAATACCAGCATTTTTATACATTTTCTAATAAGACATTGCCTACCAAGCTGACGTAGCAGATCACAAGTTTTAACATCATCATTACATAGCAGTTGTTTTCATGCTTTTCTGCTTGTATTATCACTTTTTGTGAGAAACTTCCTAAGAAAAACAACGTGGCCTTGGCTACCACTGGTTAGATATATGCAATGTTACCATTCAAGGTACTACGGCTAATTTGAGCACAAAGCAAGTATAGATTGCAGTTTATTTCTCCAACAGTTCTTTGTTTGTCTTTATCTCTTCCTTCTGCAGCTGTGCACATTCTCATACCACGAACAGAGCTAATTGTTCAAAATCTTAACATCATTGAATACAGCATTGTTCATTCATTGCTTCCTGACCTAGCAGATAATCACCTGTTTTTCAAGTACATTTCCAAAAGGCATAAACATGAATTTTGCTGTGCTAGCAGTTACTAGGTCAGAGGGCATCTTGCAAGTTTCAGAAAGCACACTGCAGTTTCAAAAGCATCTTTTAGTCTCGTATAAAACTAAGCTGTATAAAATAGTGTATATAAAATAGAATGAAAAACGTGTTAACTCTTTTAGCTTCTAATTAGCACTAAGCACACACATTAATACATATTTTTCTAACATTTGGAATAAAAGGACCCTTACCTAAAATAGGAAAGTACTTATCAGTTCTTCCAAATAAGAAGGGTGGAAATGAGATGGAGCAACCAGGATTCAGTAGTGCATTTGTAACTCATTTTAGTGTAGATCCCTTACTGTATTAAAAATGTTCTGGAAAAGGAATGGGCTAGATTCTCCGAATTTACAGACCTACAAAATCTTAAAGGTAAACCACTGAAAGTGGTCTTTCGAAAAGGTAGGAACATAAAACAGCTCTTGGAACAAGCAAACCACACTAATGTGTTTTCATCTAGAAAAAATGATACTTATAAATGTGGTGCTTGTAACCAATGTTCCTACATATTTCAGGGTGAGAATTTATATCTCTCAGCCAGACAAAAACATGTGACAGGGAAGGGTTACTTTTATTGTAATTCTTCTGGACTGGTCTATTTGGTGGTTTGTGGGTCCTGTGAAGGATTCTAAGTTGATAAAACTGAAAGACCATTAAAACGTAGAATCTATGAGCATATGAATGATGTGAGAAATAAGAATTCCAAAAATGCTATGTTTAGACATACTTTAGAATGTACTGGAGCTAGTTTTAGATTTTTTTGTTATTGGCTCAGTACCTAAGGAGGCTAGAGGTGGAGCCTAGGAAACTAAGCTTGAGTACAGAGAGCTGTTTTGGCAGGTTACCTTGGAGGCTAATAGGGTCCCAGGTTTAAATGATCATATTTCCTTGGCCCCACTTTTAAAATTGAGGTCTGCTGAACTTTAATGATTTCAATTTTTTATACTATGTGTTTTAAAATGGCTTTTTTATATCTTGCACACAGTTTTTTTCATATGTACTATTGATATGTACATATGCTATTTATTTATGATTTTATTACTTTCTTGCTGACTGCCTTGATTAAATCACTGTTTTTACTACTTCAAGGTTCCAGTTTTTTACTTCCTTGTGATTTTACTGGAACACCCGGTGTTTGTGTGGCTACATAAATAACAAACACCTCATAGAGAAAGTCCAGATAACAAATACCCTTGGCAGCCCTGTATACACTCTGTCAAAACAACATACATATGAACACATAGAGTAACATGTCATGGAAGAACAACCTATAAGCCGATAAGTCAAGCTGACACACAATCCAACATTCTAGTCATCGCTGATTTCACGCAAATTAGGAGCTGTCGTTGAATCCAACACTGACACAAATGTTCTCCAGCAGGGGCTGCCAGAGAAATAAAGTTGTCGTCAGAGCCATGGGCTAACACTAAATACCAAGAAATGCACAACACTATCCTTTGAGAAGTCATCCAACCTTGGTAACTATCATATTGCCAGCACACCTCAAACTGTTGACTGAGTAGTCAGTGACTTATGGACACAAATAGTGATCTACCCTTTGCCTATCAAATGTCTGTAATATTGTGGACATCATTCTATGTTGTACAACCAACAAACAAAGGTATGGCATGTAAATCCAAGGAAGCCATTGTTCAACTGTAGTCAGCATTCAACAGACCTGTCATTGGTGCAGTGCCACATTTGGTATGTAAGTAGCCAGGCATATCCAACAACTGTAACATCCACAGAGGTTCCTTAACAAAGCACTACATAGTGTACATAACATGTCCTATGCAGACCACATAAAGGCCCTATCCATGTAGTCTGTCTCCTACATGCTTTGAAGGGTTGGTGTATGCCTGCCATACAGGGCAGTGTCAGATCCCACTGTGGACCTCTTGCATATCCATGAAACAAGTATCACCAGAATTACCTGTTTAACAGACCTACACTTTGGCAGTGGCATATATAGGTCATACTGGAGAGACAGGTTTGTAATCCAGAAACTACACCCTATATGGAACAGACTCCACATCCATGTGAAGCAGATTTCTATCTTAACACAAATCAAATGCAAGTTACACAACTGGATGGGGAACAGGACAATCATACCTGCTTGTGGACCAATGTCTACAATGGATACAGGGGAAACTCTGGATGGTTCAACCTCCATGCCCCTGATTGTATATGTTTCAGCTCCCAAAACCCTTATCAATGGTATCATACCTTGATAGTGTTTAGGGATGCATGGCTAGGTTTAAAGGAACCCTTGTGTTTGTTAGCCTATTAAACAGATATGAACCTACGAACCCTGGAACCTATATTGTGTTACCTTTATGGCGACATTTGTCCTGTCTGATTATATTCAATTCTGTGCTCTGATGTTGATGGATTGATTGTAGATTTGTACCCATAGGTATGTTCTACACAATCCTGAAAGTGAGGCATAAACATTTCTATGTGACACCTATCATTGTGTGTCTACACAGCCATTACAACAGCATCCATCATAAAGTACACGCACTATAATAGTATAGTCATCCCCCACTCTGGAATCATAGATAAACTTACTAAGCTGGGCATAAATCCTTACATCACTCGATGGGTTGCCAATTGGCTTACTGACAGAACCCAGACTGCAAAATTAGCTGACTCCAAATCCAGCTCCAGACAAGTGACAAGTGAAGTACCTCAGGGTTCAGTCCTGGGACCGCTCTTGTTTGGCATCTACTTATCTGAAGAACAGGCCAACACTAAGGGACTCTGGCTAACAAAGTTCGCAGATGACTGCAAACTGGAAGCCATTATTGAATCCCCAAATGATGTGGATATTCTACAAAAGGGCCTTACAGAAACCGATGCTTGGTGCCAGAGCAATAGGCTCAAGCTTAACACCAAGAAATGTATAGTTATCCCCTTTGGGAAAAACCATGTACCCATGAATTACCACATAGGTGGTAGTACACAAAACACCGAAAGTGTGATGAGAGACTTAGGGACACAGGTGGACAGTGGTCTCACCTTCAATAACCACATCCCCACAACAGTCAGGAAATCCTTCTATGTGGCACACCTCATCACGAAGGGCTTTTCATCCAGGAAAAAAGGAGGTCATTGTCTCACTGTACTCATCCCTCATTAGACCCCATTTGGTATGCACCTCACAAGACATCTGCAACAGCTGGAAAGGCCGCAGAAATACCTCACTATAAGAATCACAGGCCTAAAGCAGATGCCCTTTGCTGACCATCTAAAAAAACTTCAGCTATACTCTGTGGCATATCGTCTACTCAGAGGCGGTCTTTGCTTAACATACAAGGCCATGTCAAACCCTGAGCTGTTAGACATGCTCCACTTAAAGAAATCCCAATCCGTCAGAGCCACATGCTCCAGGGATCTAAACCTTGTCATCACAATGAACAAGAGACTCCCCATACTCTGGAATAGACTGCCCATACATGTCAAGCAGAGCACCTCCTTGGCCCTCTTCAAAAGGAACCTTGACAATTGGATGGGAGATAAGAAATTCACCCCGGGAATCATGTCAGTCACCCTGCTAGACAGGGGTCCAGGGAAGTAAATATTGTGGGAAGAAATATCCAGGGCATTGTTATGGCTAGGCTTGTACAGGCCCTAGGGCCGATAGCCTAGTACCAACCTATGAACCTATAAATGTAAAAGTACAAATTCTGAAAATGAATAGTGGAAGTAGCATGTCAAAAGCAATATTGGATGAAACAAATTCATATTAATGTAGATAGTCACCCTATGTATCAGACACAGGCTTTACTTCCCTGCATCCATGAGAGAGATGAGAGGGACGTGACACAGATATCATGACTTGCACACAATGTTGTGTGGGGGTGCAAGAGGCCTAGGATGACCCAATAGGTTGGCAAGCTTGTGTGTGGGTCAGGAAAGGATACAGGCAGAACGGATCATGGAAATGTGACGTGTATGTCTTTATGTCACCTGAATGTTACAGTGGTGTGTGAGTGTCTGGGTGTACCCAGCCAAGCTCAGTGCTAGCCCTACATGTCTGCATGTTGGACAGCTGTGAGCCACATATGGTAGAGCTGGCAGTTCATCATCTCTGCCCCTGAACATGTGAACTGGCTCTGCCAGAAGTTGCACTGGCACCTCCGTGCCCAAGGTCAGATACTGTGCTACTATCAGTGGGTGACTGCTGTCTGCCTGGAACATATCCTTTATTCATAGATTATTCATAGATTAGTATTAGGCTAACTGCCCTTGTGAGCCATTTTAAGCCTAGCCAATTATCCCCTGTGAGATTCAAACCCTGTACTTTGTGTTTGTAAGGCAAATACCTTAACCATTAGGACACCCTCCCTACCTACACAAAGCCACCCAGGACCATGAGGTCATGGCCTGCCACATCTTGGTGTGGACAGCACACTCCCAGTGTAGAGTACTGCCACTATGGGAGAGTGATTGTGCGTGGCCACATTGACTCTCAGCAGATGTAGTTGCTGATCTGCATCCATGAGGCCAATGCTCAACTCCAACCAGGTGTTCCATCACAGACAACATGAGTTGCAAGACAGATAGTGTGCAGTCTCTCTCAGCCCAACATCTTTCCACTACATCAGTGAACCGATCCAGGGTATCAGTAATCCGGTGGAGACAGTCATGGATGTCAGACTGCACTGCATCCATAATCCTGAGCATTCATCTGGAGTTCCTTACTGAATGTGTCTGTGCCTCCATGAGGACTCTAAACATATGCTGAGTGACACGAGATGAGATACCTTCAACAGGTGGTGGAGGGACAGCAGGCCTCCTTTGAGCACCCCTAACAATCTGCCTTTGTGGAACCTCACCAACTGTTTGGTTATGGCCAGTGTTTCCAATCACTGCAGCCACAGTAGCTGCATTTCTCTGTTCAATGTCCCCACTTTCTGACTGTCCAATGTCTGTGGCCACAGGAGACTAGGTATGCATAGCCATATTGGCTGTGTACGGTGATGAGGTCGGATGATGGATATCAACCTCTGTGGCAAATTCAGCTCATGGAACCCCAACTGTGCCTCCCTTTGCCCACCATCATCATCAGAGTCTGAAGAGACACCGACATCAGGTTGTGAAAGGGAAAAAGACTAACCTCCCTGGTCACCAGTGATAAAAAGGAAAAAGCATTGCATTAATACCTGCACTACTATGCTCTACAGTACTCTGTTGCAATATATGTTAAGCTGTATACACTGCTGTCACTATTACAGACTTGTGTAACCCCCAACCTCACATAGTAGGACATGAGGACATTATTTTATAACTGACATCTGCAATCATTTGGAAATAAATGTTCTTTAAACAGGAATCTCATGAGCAAAACATAAACACTGTACACCGTAGACATTTTGCAAAACTCTGCAAAGTTGACAGTTATGGTAATCTGTAATGTCCTGACAATGCTCTCACATCAATCACTGTGGTCACACCTACAAGGGATATGCATGAGTCTAAACTGTGCAGTCAGAAAATATTGGTACAGTTGGCAATCATGCAGACAGTACAACAATCTAGCCATCAGGCCTGTGTTGACACTTGAGTGAATGCAGTGAACAAAATCTTCATCTCCGACAAAACAGTTTTGTGCTTACCAGCAGCTGGAGCATAGCCTCTTCC
The DNA here is from genome assembly GCF_019279795.1 of Protopterus annectens. Taxonomy (NCBI): domain Eukaryota; kingdom Metazoa; phylum Chordata; order Ceratodontiformes; family Protopteridae; genus Protopterus; species Protopterus annectens. The sequence goes on from NC_056726.1 coordinate 862,837,455, forward strand.
TATTCCTGACGGTCATGGAAAAATGTGAGGGAGAGGTAATGTACACAGGAGTGCATGTGACAGTATAACAGAGTTAATACTTCAAAATATCTCACATTTATATTAGCTGCTATGCTAACAGGTATGAGCATGAGCTTAAAACTGCAGCTAACCTTCCCCAAAACATCTGACACCCACATAAAACTATGTGCACCCTGACAACCTGACTGCTACTGTATTCCACTGCTGATCCAACTAAACATACCTGGATGCTCCTATTGAGTGGAAATGTTGCACCTACATCCATGACATATGGGGTGATGGATGCCTGGGACCTATCCTGTGTTGCAAGGTTCACCAGGAATTTTTCAGTGTTTGACAGAGGTTGTTCTACTGCAGGCTCACTGCCAGTGACCTGACAATCTCTGGCCACATCCACTGCACATCTGCAGACCAAGTTGATCATGTTAGTGGCACAGTGTCGCCCCTTCTAATATGTGTGATTCTGGTGACCCACAGCATTAATGTTGTGCACCAGTTCATCCCAAAAGGCTCTATGGTCTTGACTATTTGACCTCCCTCTGGACAGCAGGATTAGGTGGTGTTGTCTCAAGACCTCAATAATGAAGTCATTTTCTATCTCAGGGAAAGGTGGATGGCATCTGACATGTATGATATTTCCTGAAATACAAACAAATGAGAACAGAAGGTAGGATCACATATGTTGGAGTACAGTATTTAGAGAAACAGCAATAAAGGAAGCCTACTGGTGTTTCCCACTTGATTACACTTCCCTTAATCAACAGTGTGCCAAACATACAAAGGTTGTGGAAGCAACTAGGTTAGTAGCAATAGTGACCCACTGCTGTTTGTGACATGATGGATACTCATGTATGATCACAAAGCAAGCACAGGAGTCCATTGTAGTGTGCTACATAGCTGGGATACTCCCACCCATAACATATATGTAAACAACAGTGCCAAACAAATAGCAGGGTGCTACTAACAACTGCTAACAAAGGAAGTATCCAGGAGACCTGTGTGCCTAGTTAATACAGAGCATTATACCCTTGCTGTACTCTATGTCCTCTGTAGGTGTAATACAGCTGGCGATCAACGGCATGTCATCAGTACATTTCTAAGAAAAGTTTACTGATGTAATCCCCATTCCCTCTTAAGTATATTCAAACATATGCATCAAGTTGAAAATAAAATGGTTACATACCTGATGGAGTATAAAAATCCTCTGTTGAAAGATACAGCTATATGAGTACTGTGTGAACAAGTTAAGCATCAAACTAACTCTGATATACAATGGTTCCCCTAGCTAGGTGTTTGCCTTTTTAAGATGGTTCTCATTAGCAGATGATTGCTTCTGAACCAATCTGTGGTTGAGGAATGCTATATGCAGCATACACAGCTGATTTTCAGTATAATCAATCAATCCCATATAACTACACAACAATATATAAGGCCTCAGTGTAGATTCCATCCCCATTCTCACATTTTGGGTTGGAAATTACTATCAGCTACTTTTTACATGCAGATGTTTGTGCTACAGGCTGGAGCTGGTGCTGCTGCTGCAGGCTATAGAAATAGTTACAGAGGCTACAGAATGTGCAAGGCAACAGCACTTAAGAATATGTGATCTGTGGCAGTTTTGGTCTACAGCCAGAGCCTGATCCTACTGGAATGTAAGGTATGTGTTTAAGGTAAGTATGTTAGCCAAAGGTATCGTTAACAGAGTAAAGAGAGAAATGCTTGATGCATCATAGAACAAGGTAAGCGGTACATTAACCATTATGTCATCGAGTGAGATAACTGCCACGTCATGTGTTATGTCATGGTAGTCATCTAGAACATGTGTGCTGACAACCACTTCCTTCTTCAAGCATGAGCTCCATATATGTATATAACTTGTGCTGCTGTGGTTCACTGTTGATATCGCTAGCAAATCATTGAGGACTGCGGTCGGATATGACTGGGCCTTATTTGAATTACATACTTCAAAATCCTCTGGGAATTCATACCGATGCATGACGTGACATTCTATGTACTTTCTGGTGTTGGACTAAGAATACTTTAAATGTGGTCCTATCTGTAGGCCTTTGACTGTCATTATTTAGAAGCAGGCATTCAGACCTATCTGTAGGCCTTTGACTGCCATTATTTAGAAGTGGGAATTCAAACTGTACTGCTTTTGGTGAATAAATAGGTGATAAGACAGTCATACATATCAGAATTTATACTGGTGATGTACACATACATGTATTTTAAATGCTAGAAATGGCTGTATTTGAACCCAGGACCATGGGACCAAAGACTAATGTTTTTACAGCATTTAACAGACTGAGCTACTGATTCACTGTTATAGCAGGTATAGTTTTACATGTTGTACTATATAATTGCACACTTGCCTGCTGTTACATACCTCACTAACATCTTTTATTGTGTGTATGGCTTTATAGTGGTGTATTTCTCTACCACAGACATAGTTACTCTCCTATTTTTCCATTACTCATGTAGCAAGTGCATTTTTACATGTTCTAGATATAATTGTACAGTTACCTGTTGTTAGATACCTCACTTACATCTCTTCATATGTGTATGGCTTTATAGTTATGTATTTATTTACCAGAGTCCCATTTACATTCCTATTTTTCTATTAATCTCATAGCTGACTTGTGCAATATGGCGTGATGTGCAGCATGGCTTACACACACACTTAATGATGGGAACTTGACAATTACTATGTTTTTCTTAAAACACCTGTGTTAATTGACAGCTGTGTGGCTTGGTAGGTTGATGCACTGTTCTGAAGGTACAATGGACATGTGTCCAATATAAGGTGCAAATGTAATTTTTGAACGTGATTACTAAGGTTTCAAAAACATATATCAATAAACTACCATTTAGCTTTACAGATCCTGCACGATGCGCAGCATAGTGCAAAAAAAAAACTTTAAAGAAAAAAATGGAGAGATAAGACACTGGTGAAATGAGGTGCAAGCAAGGGGTAAACACAGTGAAAGGCAAGTGGGCATGTACAGGAAAGGTGTAGGAAAGAACCATTGTTATCCATTTCTTGTACGGCAACAACTGTGCACTTTAACAGATTTTTCAGCTGAATGTGGATCGTCACCTACAGAGAGAGGGGTGAAGACAACATAAGTGCATTATCAAGCCAATTGGACCAAATTAGCTGTGTCCAGTGAATACATCTGTGAAATGGAGAGATATGTATGGGACAATATTTTTGGGACAGGTGCTCATTTTTTTTTTTTTAAGATGAAAGTGGAATGTTGAGGAAGGGACATAGGTATGTGTAGGGGAAGGGACATAGGTATGTGTTGGGGAAGGGACATAGGTATGTGTTGGGGAAGGGACATAGGTATGTGTTGGGAGGTAAGTTGGGAAGGTAAGGAAGCTTTTGTAAACAGACAAGACAGACAAAACAGAAGACAGGGTTGGTGTGTGACACAAGAGGGGGTGAACACTTTGGTTGGGGAGGATGTTGTGGAATCCCAGTCCCATGCACATCAAGCAGTGTGACTCAAGTCCTCACCCATGGGACTGTCAACACTGAATCAGCACTGCTCCTGTGGAGGCAGTGGTCGATGCTGGCACCTGTGGCCAGACTACCCTACCAGGGTGTACAGAATGCTCTCCATTCTGCATAGGAGTGCAACAGCAGTTTGGTGCAGCAGCCCACATACCAGCCCTATAAGTTCATCATGGGTGACAGAAGCATCCCTCCACCTCCACTCCCAGAGGGGGACCACCCCCAGCCTGTGGTGCAGAACTGTCCAATGGAGCAGGTAGTGCACGGGGAGCAGAGGGGGCATCACCAGGCTGTAACCCAAATGTGCTGGACCCTGGTGCCGCAGCCAAGGGAGCCAAGGTAGGTGGTTCACCTGGAACTGGCCTACCTTGTCACACTGTGGCAAATAAAATATAAAACATAAGGAAAAACAAACATAACCAAACAAGTGTAATTAATAGTATAATAGAAAAAAAATTATGAATAACGGAAAGAAATAGAAAAGACTATAATGAACACAACAATAAATAAATAACTGAAAGTTTTTTAACACCAAAGCAATATTAAATTATTCATAAGGCCAACATATATATTAATATCAAATTATAATAATAAATATAATTAAAAAATAAAAGAAGAGAAGGGGTGGGGTGAGAGATAAAAAAGAATATTAGTAACGTCATGGATAATATAACTACAAAGACTACTACTACATACTTCTATATATGTTAAATTTCACTTGTGAGAACACTGACTCCTTATATGGTAGGGATGATGTCGCACATACATAGCTCTCAACCTGTTAGTATGGTACATTATGGGCCAAGCTATACTAAATGGTGGTACAAAAGAAACATCAAGAGGGGACTTTTTTGCTTAGTGTGCTCATACATTATTATCAAGGTGTTCTGATAACAGATTTGCCATTAAATCACATTCCAAGTAAAGTCATATATCTGCATATCAGAGGACCAGACATATGGGCAGTAGACATTACATTCTGCAAATATCCTGACAGTTGAGAGGTATGCTCATGTACACTAATTACACTAGACTGCTGATCATTTCTCAGTTGGTTGCCATGGGATTAGAACCCACAAGCAGTGACTACAGGAATACTGAGCACTTTATTTGAAAATAATGAATTATCAAAGCACCATCTCCTTTAAAACTTTCTTTGAGTCATGTTGTGTGAAATCATACATTTACACACATACATAGCTGTGTCTGTTGTCGGATTGGAACCCAAAAGCCATGACTACAGGAATACTGAGCACTTTATTTGAAAAAAGTAATTATCAAAGCACCATTTCCTTTTACCCTTTATTGCTTAATGTCACTTCAAATCTGGCATTTATACACATGTATGACTGCCTAGAACGTCTGTAAACTTACCTATATACCCTGTTCATTTACTGAGTGCAATCTATGGCATATTTCAGAGAAAATGAGCAGAACACAAGCTTGAGCCTTAACCTGGATATTACACTGCATTTATTTCTGACATTTGTTGGTGCATTATTTATTAATTTACATGTAGCAATTGACTGCTGTCAGATTAGAACACACATGCAGTGAATACAGGAACAATGAACACCTTATTTGAAAACATTACTTATCAAAGCACCATCTCCTTTTAAAATGTATTAATTAATGCTGCTTCAACCCTGGTATTTACACACATGAATAGCTGCTGTCTAGGACTTCTGTTAACTTATCCATATACCCTGTTCATTTATTGACTGCAACCTACAGCATATTTCAGACAATGAGCCGACCAGAACAGTGATTCTTAATTCGGGTAGACCACAACATTAACTGATGGTTGGAAGCTATGCTAAATAGTATTACATGCTTACTTGGTTTAACTTGCTTTACCATTTCAGACATGCACTGACATATTAATAAAGATGTAGGATGTCCCAAGTATTTCATACCTGACTGTTAGGACTGCAAAATCTGTATTTACTTTACTATATTGTTAAGTTATGCGTTAAGTTATTACTTTGATGATTTTCTTACTAACTACACACTTGCCTCATCCTGGCCAAATGCCCAGCATGGGACTGTATGTTGTGAGTCCTCTCTTCTGCAGCTGTGATAAGAGAACCAAACCATTATGCATACCAGTTTTGCACACATTCAGCTTGTATATTTATAAATTACTGGAAAACATACTTACGTATCTGTGGGGTGCGCCCATCCCTAGTTTCTTGGACCCAGGTGTCCAAAGTTCCCCTATTCTTATGTTTCAGGTTATCATAGTGGTGATGACACTGGTCACCACTGTGGGGATACCAGTAGCACTGGTTAGGTCCCTGGCCAAATGATATCAGGCCTCAGATTTGCACCCTGAGCTCTCATAGTCACCCTGCAGCAGCCGAGGTCCCTGTTCCTTTACCTGGAGTGCAATAAAAAGCTTGGACTCCTGCACAGCCCACTTCTGTGCCCTAAAATGCACTTTCTCTCTAACTCCAGCAGCCATACCCACAGTCAAGGCCAGGCTCAAAGGAATGATGTGAAATTCCTGCCTATTGTCCTTTGCATAGGCTGAATTCGTGCCCTTGCATGTCATACTGTAACTTTCAAAAAAGCATTGTGTTGCTTAGCATTGCTCAAACTGGCACAATCCATATTTAAGTGAGGCTTTGCAACTCGCAGCTTTTTGAACCATTTCTAAATAACAATTATTTAATTTAAACTCAACCGATGTTTCAGTCACCTGACACAGTTTCACAGCACTATATTTGAAAAGCATTATTAGCCAGGACTTCAACCCGGCACCTACTGCACTGTAGATCATGACTCAACCTCTCTAGCCACTGGGATATTGAAGGAGGCTAGAATATCTTCAAATATACTGTGAAGTTGCCTAGCGCAGCTTCACTGCACAGGTTTGCGTGTTACTCAGCACAGCAGAACTACAACAATTTAATACATCTGTTTTTTTTTAGCTGTCTAGCAGATGTCTATTGCTTAAGTATGCCTACGCCTAGCTAATTAATGCACCACATCTCAAAAAACAAGCACATGTAAAAAAAAAAAAAAAAATCATTAATATTGAATGCATCTGGTTTCTATTTTTAGATGTCTAGCAGATGTCTAATGCTTAAGTACACCACATAATGTCTAGCTAAGCAATGTGTCACACTGTGCAAACAAGTACAAAACATAAATAAATAAATCAATACATAAATAAATAAATAAATTATTAACATTGAATGCATCCAGTTTCTATCTTTAGATGTCTATTGGATGTCTGATGTATATGTGTACAAAGCTAAGCATACCTAAGCAACGTGCCACACCACGCAAACAAGCACATGAATATAAAATAAATAAATTAATACATAAATTGCAATTTAATTTAATGACATAATATGTCTTGCACTCCTTTCGGCCAAGGTGGATGGACCAAAAGGTGTGTGCCTGTGCCATAAGTCTTACACAGATTCAATATCCATGTTACTGTGACCTCCCTTAGGTACACACCATAATTAATATGTGTGGCTTGCTGCCAAGGAGGAAAGCATGGTTGTGCATATTGATATATTCCATGTAGGCTCTATATAGAGGCTGCACAGACTTTATTAAATCCTGGGGTCTGTTAATAAAGCTAGAAATAACGTCAAGCTAGTCTTCTTATTTCTAGATTTTTCTAAAGCTTATGACATAGTTTGTAACAGCAAATGTATACTTTAAATGTCCTCATTAGATTTCTCTCAGCCAAAAGTTGCCTACCCAGTGGATATATATCAGTAAAACCCTGTCTCCATATATTCCCAGTCACCACTGATGTACTACAAGGATTTATTATCGGTCCCCTCCTCTTTAACATTCTCATCAATGACCTCCACACATCCACACAGCAGACCTCCCTAAAACAGTATGCAGATAACTCCACACTCATTTGCACATCTGACAACAGGGCACACCTCCAAAAAATTACTCAGGAAGCTTTAACAGCAACTGAAATATGGTTTTGTAACTTATAACTCATGCTCAATCCTAAAAAAAAATAAACTACTACTTTTTTTCTCCAACCCCCCCCCCCTCCAATGAAAAAAATAACTTTTTAAACTCCTCTCTGTTGAGAATACAATCAGTCACTCCTCATAGCAAATTATTAGGGATGATAGTAGATGATAATCTTTAATTCTACTAACATATATAAATTGTGTAAGAAAAACTCATCAAAAACTTTTTTTATGGAGGAAAAAAAATTATCTTCAGCACAACTAAAGCTACATTGCCACTACTTATCTCCTCTCCACACTTAATTATGACACTCACAATCCTTACTAACCTTCAGGCATCACAAACATCTACAAAATGCTATAACAAAGTTGCTAAACCTGAAGCAAATACCCCCTTCATAACCCTCCACTGAGTTACACTAAAAAGCCAAAATTGGTTAGAGATAACCCAACTAGCATATACAGAGCTTCTTACCACCTATAAAATTATTCAGAATCCATCTGTCTAGTACTAAATAACATTCTATACAACTGTTTTCCCAATTAGTCATTTTGATCCAATGACCAAAAACTCTTATCTGTACGCAAACCTATCAAATCTGCTCTGTGTTCTCTGTACTCATACCATGTTGCTAAGACTTAGAACTCCTTACCTCTATCTAGCAGGTCAATACCCATCCTCACATCCTTCAAAAACATTTTGAGAGACTTTCTAGCCAATATTGGCACTGTTCTTGTTCAACATGAGGATAAACTGTATCCTTAAATGTGAACAAACATCTCCTTACTCTCCCTTCTTCACTCATTTCCTTACCTTTATCAATTTCTCTCCCCTGGCTTTCAATCTAAATATGTCTTAAGCCTTATTTTTTCTCACATTGTATTGCAAATTATGTTTGCATTATATTAACTTATCTTTAGTTTCTCTGTAAACTGGCTAAAATGTAGTGACCATTAAATCATTGTCATATAACTTACCTATAATTAACAGATGTTTTCATATTATGTCTAATTTGGTATATTTTTTTAAACTGTAGATGATTTCTGTATTATTTTTACTATAAAAGGATTGTCCTTTAAATATTTTGTAATACTTTAGCGCTTTTCTCTCTGGGCCTGTACTGAAAATGGGCTCCTACCCAGTAGGACTTTCCCAGTAATCAAATGTCAATAAATAATAAATTAATAAAAAGACCTATCAGAGATTCAGGAAAGGGACTAGTGCAATGGTCTGTATATCGCAGTAGATAACTGCTGTGGCTGCATCATTTAGGCATTGGTATGTCTCTCAGTCAGTCTCCAACACACACGTCACATGGTATGTGTCAAATACAAACATACTGACACATACTCACCATACAGTAACCATACCTGTCCCTGAGTATAAGTGCCATTAGGTCACAAGTGTTTAGAGTACTCCATAATGATTAATGTTTCCCCACACCCCAAGTCCCTGTACTGCTTTTGGTGCCATTATTGCATAGGTTTATTGTCCTGGTGGATATTGCTTCCCCTGCCCACCTCTGATCCCTGTACTGCTGTTGGTTGCATTATGACACAGGAATATTATCTCTGTTGGCTAGTGCTATCCCCACTTCTGATCCCTGCCCCAGTACAAATGTTGGTAGATGAGCAAGGCCTTTTCACAGTGTTGTTCACTATGATGATGTGGTAGAACCACACCTGCTTCTGTATGTGCTTGAATGATTTCATGAATCACTCAATGAATAGATGCCTTTCAGGAAGCAGTTATAACAGAGAAAGTACATGGCTAATTAGCATATACCTCAAACTGCCTCATTATCATAAAACAAAGTGCTGCCTGTCCTTATGCTAGAGCCCAGAACTGCACATTGTTAGGGCTCTCTCTTAATTCAGATAGGTTACAGTGAGGATTCATAGTAACAACATTGAATCCCCCCATTTTAAAATATGCTTTAAAATGTATATATACATTTCTTATTAAAATAATATTTTATCTGAAAAAAAACATATACTTGTAGAATTTTATATATACAGTTCCAATTTACAGTGTCAAATGCTTTCTTGGTATCTAAACTAATTAATTATGTTATTATTCTTTTAATATTATCATCAGGCAATCCACTGACTATGAAACTTGCCTGCTCTTTATTAATAATGTTATTGATTATATTGCTAGTAGTTAAAAACAGAGTTGAACATTTGCAGTCTACCTGTAAAAGGAAGATAGGTCTGTAAGAAGATGCTTGACTTTTTTCTTTCCATTGCTTACGAAATGTAAAATCAATGAATATTTCCTAATTGGAGAAAACTTTAATGAGTTTTAGATCAGTAAGAAAGCTTTATTGATCTGGCAAGAATGTTGGTTGGAGAAAGTACGCAATTGACTAATATGAATCCATCTATTGTTTGTGTCCTGCCATTTTTGCTTCTATTAATATGTTCCTCGACTTCCTTTAATGAAATCAGTTTATTTAATGTCTCTGTTTTTTTATTAAATTTAGTATTGATATTCTTGGAATACTTGTGGAAGTATTCGTCTAATGAGTTGCCATCTGTTAAGTTAATTTTTTTGTTTGTTTTAACTTCATACCAAATCATCAAAAGTCAACAGCATTTCATGAACATCTGAAGTTACTTTTTTCGTGACTGGATTATTTATGTTATTAATCTTGACCCTTTGCACATCATTCTGTTTCTATTAGCTGATCTGCATAATCCCTTTGGTAGCATTACACAGGCAGGAGATTTTAATTTTTCTAAAGCAATTCCTGTTTTATCATATACTATACAACAATATTGCCAGTTAATGTTTAAATGGTGTCAGTGTTATACATATGTATGTGTGTATATATATATATATATATATATATGTGTGTGTGTGTGTGTGTGTGTGTGTGTGTGTGTGTGTATATATATATATATATATATATATATATATATATATATATATATATATATATATATATATAAAACTGAAAGCTCCAATCACTGAAAATGAGAAAACTTCATAATATAGAAGACTAAAACACTGAAACTTAAAATCATATCATACATATACTGAGTTTAAACAACATAAATCATAGCACTTTCCAGCAAATGTAAGCAAGGGGGCAAGCCCCCCTGCACCCCCCACACCCCCTGCTACTTAAATATATCAACTCCAATATTGCACTTAGTGTAGAATTACACTTGGTGGAACGTGTTATGATTTATGTTGTTTAATCTCAGTATATGTATGATATGTGTTTTCAGTGTTTTGAGTTTTCAAGATTTTGAAGTTTCAGTGTTTTGAGTTTCAGTGTTGTAAGCTTTCAGTGTTATGATGTTATATTATATATATACAGTATATATTATATATACACACATAGACCAAAAAGGGAAACTTTGTTACACTGGAATGATATCAGCATGCAGATTGCTAAAATAGACTGTTGTTATATAAGATTCATGTTAAAGATCACTTCGCAGTCTTTAAAATGCGCCTCTAGTTGGTATTGGTTTATTAAGTAAAAGCAAAGGAGGAGCACGTTTACCCTTGTCAGAGTTTCCTCAGATAAACCATCACTTACTCAATCAATCAATCAGCTTTGTGATCTGATGAAGGTCTTATAAAAGTAGACAATCACTAAGTGTGCAGTTAGTCATTGCACCAGAAGTCATTTACTATGGAAAACATTAACAACACACTCATCGACAAGGAGAGTTGTTAAATTTGAGAGGTGATGAAAAAGTTAACTTTTTGTGATCTGCATTATCAGCTAGACAGAACATATTTCCTGACTGCATCTGTCAGTTCTTCCCATCTGTTGAATAAATGGGTGTAGACCAAATATTTTCACAGAAATGTGTTGTTGACCAGTTGTATTTTGGATCAAAATGTTCAAATCAATTGACTATCACTCAAATGTGTAGTGAACCAATGTGTATAAAACTAGAAACCTAGAAATACACAAACACACACACACACACATATATATATATATATATATATATATATATATATATATATATATATATATATATATATATATATATATATATATATAGATAGATATAGATAAGTATAGATATATATAGATATATAGATGGGTCTACTTTATTTCACTGGAAACACACTTCACTGAAACTCATTTCATTGAAAACTCATTTCACTGAAAATCAGTTGCCTGAGCACAATTCACTGAAAGCTCACTTCACTGAAAACTCATTTAACTGAAACTCATTTCATTGAAAGGTGTATGCCCTGTTCCCCACTGTAGTGTGATCCTAGAGTTAGTATATATAGTAAGGGGGTGTTTTAATGGGGGGTTAATTTTAAATGTTGGGAACCATAAACATGGGTACTTACAAGCTGAATGAATAACTCTTTCCAGAAGATAATATATACCCAAACTATGTGGGTTGCTGTGCCCCCACACCCCCCTTACTATATATATACTAACTCCAGGATCACACTACAGTGGGGAACAAGGCATATACCTTTCAACAAAATGAGTTACAGTCAAATGAGTTTTCAGTGAAGTGAGCTTTCAGTGAATTATGCTCAGGCAGCTGAGTTTCAGTGAAATTAGTTTTCAATGAAATGAGTTTCAGTGAAGCGTGTTTTCAGTGAAATTAACTAGACCCATATAGATATAGACATATCAATGTGAAAGTAAACTGTCATTTATAACTATACATGTGTAGCCTAAATGTAATTTTGTGCATCAGCTCAATTATTGAGTTTACAAAGGAAAGTGAAACAACACATACAAGTAGAAGAATAAACATAACTAACAAATACAATACTACTCCCAATACACAAAAGAAAGAGCAGAGACATCTACCAACACTCATAATAGAAAATAATACCCTCCCCTGAGTTAAATTAACTACCCTATTTAAGTAATGCAAAACAACCACAGATTGAACAATGCCTAAGTCATTTGTCTAATATTGCACTTGAGTGGGTTAAATAATACTGACTATGGATATAATAAATAAATATTGCACTTACTTGGAATATATTTAAGTATGTATTGCACAAATAAATAAAAAATTGACTTATGTGTCCAGACCCCTGAAACTAGTGCCTGAGTTCACTAGTCACTGTAAGGTAGAAACTGTTATTGAATCTTGTAGACCTGCAGCGGATGCTGCAATATCTCCTGCCTGATGTCAGATTCTTAAACAATCCATGCACAGGATGCATGTTGTCCTGTATTATTTTGGTGGCCTTTTGGATGCTTCTTGCTGAATAAAGATGTTATATATCAATGGAAGTCTGGAACCTGTTACTTTCTCTGCAACCCTCACCACTGTTTGTAGCACCTTCCTTTCTGTAACTATGCAGCTTCCAAACCACACTGTGAAACTGCAGGTGAGGATGCTCTTTATTGCACCTCTATAGAAGGTGGAAAGACTATAAGGAGGAAGCTTTTTTCAGTCTTCTTAAAAAGTGGTGGCATTAGTGTGCATTCTTGACCAATTGGCTGGTGTTTCCCAACCACGACAGACCCTCTGCTATGTGTATACCCAGCACCCAAAAATGTCATACTCTTCCCCCCTCCACACTCTCACCATTGATCCTGAGTGCTGGGTGGTTTGTTCTTCTTTTCCTGAAGTCGATGATAATCTCTTTGGTCTTGCTTACATTCAGGTCAAGGTTGTTCCCCTCGCACCAATTGAACAGAGATGTCACCTCATCTCTGTACACCCTTTCATCCTCCTTTGTGATGAGCCCCATGACTGTGGTGACATCATCAAACTTAATGATATGGTTGGACTTGTGTTTAACATAGGAGTCTTGGGTCAGGATGGTGAATAACAGTGGGCTGAGAACACATCTCTGGGGGAACTCTGGTGTTAATCGTGATGCACTTTGATGTGTTCTTACCCAAACATACCCTCTGTGGTCTCTCAATCAGGAAGTCCAGGATCCGGTTACATAGATGTTTGCTGAATGTTAAATGTGCCAGTTTTTCTATCAGCTGCATTGGTACCACAGTATTAAATGCAGAGCTGAAGTCTATGAGCAGCATCCTCACATAGTTGTCTTTGTCTTCTAAATGCTCTTGGGAGATACATAGTGCTACTGATATGGCATAAGCCATTTATTCGATTACCTCTATACACAAACTGCAGAGGGTCAGAATCAGGAGGGAAGCATGATGAAGCATGCTTTTTGATCAGCCACTCAAAACATTTCATAACAGTGGATGTCAGAGCGACTGGTCTGTAGTCGTTAGGTCTGGAGGGAGTGGTTTTCTTAGGCAGTGGGATGATGTTAGTTTCCTTGTAGCATGAGGGTACTTTCACCATGGCAAGAAGTGTTAAATGTTTCCTTGAGCACTGTGCATATTTGATCAGTACAGCCTTTTAACACCTTGCCCAGTATGTTGTCTGGGCCAGCACCATCCCTGGGATTTACTCTCCCTAGCTCTCTTCTTACCTCTTCTGTACTGAGGTGGAGTACTGTATCCTTCTCATCAGTGGTGTCACTTGTCTGGTTAGGATAAAACAGACAAACTTCTGTGGGTTCTGTTCAAGAAGCTTTATTATGTACAAACACATCAGGACTGTGGCTTAATAAGTTTAACTTAGGTAAACTTATAAACAACTATTGCACTCATACATGCTCACTCTCTGGCTACACTCTCAAAATGGCACTGAAGCTAGAACATGCTTGGTATTTACTATGCAAGTGCTGTCCATGAAATCCTTCCTAAAGGTACAACATACACACACTATTCTACATCCTCCTTTGAGAAATTAGTCATGCAATACTGCCGACATTAATTGACATACAATTGATACAAATAATTCTTTGACATGCAGTTATACAGAACTAAATACATATAGACAATTGTGTCCAGGTTGCTGTGTATTTCACACTAGGTCTGGAAATACAACCAAATAATGTGAGATAGAAATTAAAATTAGGTCTAGCAACTGGGGCTATATCTGCTGAATGTTCAACTTTGGGGACATCAGGAACATCATCAGGAATCAAAGTAGATGTTAAGACATGTTCTGCAACAGGAACAATGTCTGAATTGCTCTGAGATCTAGAGTCTGTATCACAGGAACAATGCTGTGATATTGAATCTGATAGAGGAAGAAGACGTCTGCATTTTTTCCTGTACTCCACACCCTCAGATTCTACAAAGTAGTATCTCAGCTCACCACATATACTTGTTACTTGACCAATCCAGCCGAAACCTTATGCCGTTTGTATCCTCACTGTCTCTCCTTCTTCTAATGGATGAACAAATCTGCTTGATTTGTCATAGCTGGACTTCTGGAAAGAATGCCTTCTGACTAGTTGGGCTTTAATTGTTCTATTGTTCTTTGCTTTATACCTCAACAAATTGGAACTGATAGGAAATGTTGTTCTGGTTTGCCTAGATAGAAGTCTCTGAGCAGGTAAGCTAAGTATATCGTCACAGGATATTTTTCTGAAATTTAGTAAATTCAAAAAGACATCTGTATTATCATGCTCTGACTTCTATGGTAATTGCTTTGCACTCTGTACTGCATGGTCAGATAGTCCATTAGACTGTGGGTACTCTGGACTACTAGTAACATGTACAAAGTGCCACTCCTTTGCAAATTTCTGAAACAACTGACTGGTAAATTGGATACCATTGTCAGAAGTAACTTTGAACTACCATGGACTGAGAAATGGCATTTCAACTTGGGGATAATGGCAGTGGACATTAGGTTAAGTAGTAAATTGATCTCAAACCAGTTTGAATAAGAGTCTACCAACACTAAGTAATGCTGACTGTTCCACTTGAATATATCAGTGAATATATCAGTGACTACTGTTGACCAAGGTAGTTCAAGAACTTGACTTAGCTGAAGTGGTTCCCTTTGCAAATGCAGTTTAGTACTATTGTGTACTGAACAAAAAGAAAGTACTTTATTCTTTTTTTTTACTAGAGAAGACCAAAATACCAGTCCTCTTCCCATTATTTTGGTAGATTCAGAACCTAAGTAACCATTATGCAAAATCTGGATATATTCCTGTTGTAAGGAAGCAGGAACAACAATTTTAGGACCTTTGAAAATAATGCATCTTCCATCAACATCTCATTTCTGAAAGGAAAATAAGTTTGCACTTCAGGTAGTACACTAGGTTGCTTTGACGGCCATCCAACATTAATGTAGTGATTGAGCTTTTGCAAAATTGGATCAGTCTTTGTATGATCTCTTAGCTCATCAAGTCTCGCGGTAGAAAAATTACACACTTACATGACATCAAAGTCAAAATTCTCTGCATTACGCTGTTCTGTTTTATTTCTGAGTGATCTAGATAAGGGATCAGTCAGATAAAGAAATTTGCCTTTTGTACAGACTGTTTTGAAGTTGTACTTTTGCAATTTGAGCATCATTCTTTGTAATCTCACTGGAACTGAATGCATAGGCTTCTTTAAAATCGTGACTAGAGGTTGGTGATCAATTTCTATATGAATAGCTCAACCATAAATAGAATCATGAAATTTTTTAACATGCAAATACTATTGCCAAAAGTTCTTTCTCAATTTGAGCATATCGCATTTCAGTTTTGCTAAGAGTCATAGATGCAGAGGCTACTGGTCTGTTTCCTTGAAGAATAACTGCACCAAGACTAGATTTTGAACCATCACAGGAAAGAGTGACAGGTTTATTAATATCATAATACATTAATGTAGGTGGGATTCCTACCAAGACCATGTAACATTTTTGCACATCACCTCTCTCAAAGGTGCTGTCAACTCACTGATGTCTGGTATAAACTTGCCTAAATAATTTACCATACCCAGAAACCATTGTAGAGGTTGAACATTATCTGGTGCAGGCATCTCTAGAATGGCTGCTTGCTTGGACAGGTCTGGTCTCAAGTGAGTGCTAGTAAATAAATGACCTACATATGTAACTTCTGGTAGTCTAAATTTGCACTTCAGATGATTGAGCTTTAAGTTAATTTCATGTTTTCTGTCTAGACCTCTCCTAAGGTTTCTGTTATGCTCTGCTTCACCATTGCCTCCAACCAATAACTCATCTACTATTATGGCACAAGGATAACCTAAAAAATTTGCTCCATTGCACACTGAAAGACTTTATTCCAAATGGCATTCTGAGGAATCTATATCTTCCAAATGAGGTACTGAAAGTAGTCAGTAATGAAGATTTGCAATCAAGAATCATTAGGCAAAATTAACTTTTTTGCATCCAAGACAGAAAAAACAGTGGCATTCAGTATTAGGACTGCAACTTCCTCGATTGTATGCATAGGATGATGCGGTCTCTTTAATGATTTGTTCCTTGGGTCAATGCATATTCTGATTTTATCTGAGCCTTTTTTGTGGGCTGCTACCATGGATGACACCCATTCAATTGGTTCTGTAACTGGACAAATTACACCTAGCTGCACCATTTTATCCAACTGAGCTTGACTTTATTCTGCATAACTATCAGAAATGTTTTTACTGGTCTAACCACTGGACTGATCTCTGGGTCTAACTTCATAGAATAGACAACTGGACATTTGCCCAACTTGTCATTGAAAATATCAGAGTACTCTGAGAAAATAGCTTCAGTAAAATTGGAACTAGGATATGTGATTATATGATGGATTTTTTTGGTAAAGAAAAGCAGATTCATTCTCAAACTGTCTCTTAGACCCAATAATAGCTGCACAGGTCTTCAGATTACATAAAACAGTAAGCTGCAGCAGTTCCTAGCCAAATAATATGAAAGCACTACTGAGCCTTCAGTTTGAATAACTTCACCTCCATAAGCAGCAAGTTTCACACAAATGACAACATTAAGTTGCTCACCATCTCTCACCTTAACAAATGTGTCTGCTGACATAACATTACACTTTGAACCAGTTTCTGCTTTGAGCTCTATTGATTTACCATTGATCTGGACAGTACAAAACAATTTGTTATTTGCCAACAAATTTATTGCATCAACCTTTTCACCAACTACAGACACACCATCCACATAGAAAGTAGAGTTGCAGCTCTCTATATGATCTACTTGCTTTTTTCAGTGACCCTTCTTTGCAACTGTTTGAGGTTTACTTGATTTACAAAACTTTTGAAAATGGTTCCATTTTCCATACTTGTGGCATTGCTGATCAAATGCTAAACACTTTTCTCTTTTAGACTCATGATTGGCATCATAATTTGGACAGTTAACAATAAAGCTTGATTTGTGTTTTGCTAACTTACCCTTGTACTGTACTGAGCATGTCCTTCTCCCTGAACTAGTCTTAGAACTTGCTGGAAAACTATAGGTTTTACCTGCCACACTCACAGGGGTTACAGCTGCCATGTGGTTAGGCCTGCTAGCCACATGTTGCATACTGTCTACATTTGCTCTGGTGCTTGCCAGTGGCGGCTGGTGACTTCAAATCAAAGGGGGGCTGCAGGAGACAGCTGAATGGGTGTGGTCAATGGGAAGGGGTGTAGCCAACTAGAAAGGGGAGGATCTATGCTCAAAACCACAAAAACTAACTAAATACACTGCCATGGGTGCCAAACCGTCATTATGAGGAGTCCAATCAAGACAAAATGAAGTGTAGACGAATAAAAATATTTCAATGCATTGGCTGCATGACAGCTTACTTAATATCTAGATGGAAACAAAAAGGTTGTGAGGCATGAAAAAATAAATTTCTTTTTTAAATACATTAATGGAGCGCCAGTCAAAATCAAGTATAAGAAAAACAAGCAGCACTCAAACTCAAATCTCTTCTTGCACTGCAGTTCTAATTTATATTCAGCTTTATTAAAGTACCAAGTAACATGCTGAAAGTAGAAATCTCTGATGCCCCCACTTGTAAAAATGTTCCTTATCCAAAAAAAGACCTACTGCCTGACAACTATCTACTTGTTTCATAGGGAAAACATGATCAAAGTAAAAAATGAAAAGCAAACATGAAATAAGCTCAAGATACATTGCTTAAAAGGATTACTGTACAGGTTATGGACCACATGATTGGCATTCTGTTTAGTTTACGGGTAAAGCCTGCAGAGATGACTGAAGTCTCCAAGTGTAATAAGCTTCTTAAAATAATGTAATCCTGTCCCTTATTACAAATACTGTCATATGCATTTCAATACCAAAGGCTTATACATTATCTAGTTAAGTATTCTCTACATGGTAACAAAAGAAAGCCTTTTAATGCTGACAATTCTTTAACAGTATGCTTATTAAAGCTTACTTGCATCTTACAATCTCAGCCAAGCTTACCTGATGGCCATTAAAGTATTGCTACTTAAACACAGAGCAACAGGCACTTTGAGTAATAAGCATAAATCAACAGTACAAAAAATGACAGAAACCAGACCATTCTGCAAAAATCAAGGACAGATGAAAAGCCACTGTAGTACTTGTGTCTACCTTGGATGGGGGGGGGATACTCTGCACATTTACACTGCATAACTACTCCTTGCCTTGCTTCGACACATCCAGAGTCACTACATGGGGGAGTGGGGTGAAACAAGTATGTCACAATTTGAAATGTCTCTGGCTGACTGTGATGACCCTGACATTTGTCATACCTCTCAACCTCAGAGCAAGAAATCTGGACAAAGCCATACAAAGAAGTGGGACAAAGGCCCAAAAATAAGGACAGTTTTTAAAATATTGCTCTTATAAACTTAGAAAGATAATAGAATAGGTCTTGCATTAGTATGAATTTTCTGAATGGTATGAAATCTGAAACTCAAATGTCTGTCATTATTTTCTAACTTCAGTCTTTAATGGTCTGTCACTAATTTGCCAACCCCCCCCCCCCCACAATTTTATGAAAAATGGACCAAAAATGTGATGTAAAAATATAAAATAGCCACACAATACAGCTGGGAACATGCCAAAGAAGGGACACTTTAATATTAGTACTGCTAACTTGAGCAGCTGACAAAATAAAAGAATCTACATGCATTTCTGAAATAAAAGTAATCTATAACTCTGATTATTACAGTTATTTCTTAATTGTAAAGCCTCCATGTTTTCTTCCAAAATTGCTATTTTGCGGAGGGATTATTAGGGGAAGAGCAACATTTTGAGCCAAAATCAGGGTCAGTTGAGAGGTTTGGCTATGCCTAATTCTATAAAGCAATTTATTTGCATGTACCTCTCAACCTGTTAATGCAATAAATTTGGACAAGGCCAAATATATTGGGGGAACATATAAACAGTACTAAAAATTGCTCTTGTATAAACTGAGACAGTTGATAGAACAACAGGTCTTACTTTAGCATGCATTTTTCTGAAGGCTATGAAGTCTGAAACTCGGTGTGTCATTGTTTAGTGACTTAATTCCTAAATGATTTGCCAGAAAACCACAAATTTTATGAAGAACAAACCAAAAATAAGAAGCAAAAATCTATTCATTCTTTGAGAATCTGGACAGTTGGGAGGTATAGTTCAGCTGGGGCTGTCTAAGTTTGCCGCCCTTCCCCCTCACAAAATCATGGTCGAATGGAGCCTCCCCCTGCAGCCATTCCAATGATCCATTACTTGGCTATTTCACTCCATTTACCATAAACACTAATGTGCATGCTAATTTATTTCTATGATGATTTGGACTTCATTTGAAAGTTTTATTTTGCATTTTACAGCACAAACACTAAGACATCTGCTAAACAAACTTAGCATTAAAACTTCTCTGCCCTTGAAACTCATTCATTGAAACAGCACTGAAACCCACATTCAAAGAAAATACATTTTACCAATGGCAGATAAATATTAATTCTGGACTGTTTTCAAATCATAGGCCCCTTGCAAACGAAACATACATGTGCTCTTTGATACACCTTCCTATTGTTTTGAACATTTTTCCAGTAAACAATGAAACAAAATGCATGCACCAATAATGACAAAACTGCCCAATTCAGAACATTTCCATCATAAAAGTCTACTCAAACTTCTACAGTCCACCATTATCAGTAAATATGCACAATCTCTGAAGAAGTAAAAAATGTATCTAAATTCCACATTAAATAAATCTGTAACTAATGAAGATGTTGCTGCTAGCAAACACCTTTATATTTCATGGTTTCATTGAAAAATAAAGTGTCTGATGCCCCTGAGGAATAAATTGCCTATATTACATTAAAAATAAGCTAGTAATATTGCAGTAGGAAATGAATGGATGGCAAACTGATAACAGGCTCATAGTTAGTATCTTAAGTTTTTCAGTATGGCAGCATTCACCCCTTGTGGGAGTAGAACCAACAACCTTCTGCATCAAAAGCAAGCAAATAACCTGTTGTGCTATTAACAATGCATGCAGTGCTGAACTTCTCTTCCCCTGCAGCTCTCAGCTGCTTGTAAAATCTACTCAATACTCAACTGCATCTCAACTTCGCAGCACAAGAAATCTGGAAAAAGCCAAATTTATTGGGGGGGGGTCAAACGGCCAAAATCCAGGGACACATTAAACATTGCTTGTATAATCTTGGAAAAGTTGCTAGAATAAAATGCTGTGTTACCACCATACATTTTACTGCCAAGGTCCCTGTGCAAAAGAGTCATAGCAACATACTACTATGCCAAATCACCTGCTTTGTGAAAGAAAAATGCTGTGTTATCACCATACATTTTACTGCCAAGGTCCCTGTGCAAAACAGTCAGAGCAACATACCACTACACCAAATCAGCTGCTTTGTGAAAGAGAGGAAGACTGAAACTTAAATGGCTATCATTTAATGAATTCAGTTCTTACCATAGCTGTCAACCTCTTAGCACAAAACACCTGGACAAACACAGTAATGAGGGAATACAGCCCTTAGGCATATTCAGTGAATTCAGTTCTTGCCATAGTTGTCAACCTTAGCACAAAAAAACTGGACAAAGCCAATAATGGGGTAATACAGTCCCAAAAGTGTTACTATGTATTTTCTGAAGAATATGAAGTCTGAAATTCAAATGCCTGTCAATTTTACTTCTGATGGAAAAAAAAACAATTTTCAGCAGAGGCCCAGGGAGAAATACTGCAGACACATGTCTTTGTAAAATGGCAAGACACCAGAGCAAATCCACACAGACACAGGGATTAGATGCAGACTCCACACAGAAGGCACCCCAGCCAAGAATCAAACCAGAAAACCTATAGCTGTGAGGCAACAATGCTACCACTGCACCATCAAATATGTAAGGAGTTAAACATTCATAAACCTGAAGTCTGAAATTCAAATGCCTGTCAATTTTATTTAACATTTGTTAATCAGGACAATCTGACTTGGAACAAAAAAACAATTTTCAGCAGAGGCCCAGGAAGAAATAATGCAGACATGTCTTTATAACATGGGAGGACACAAAAGCAAACCCATACAAACACAGGGACAAGATGCAGACCCCACACAGAAGGAACCCCAGCCAAGAATCAAACCCAAGAACCTGCAGCTGTAAAGCAACAATGCTACCAGTCTACCATCAAATATCAAGCATTGCAATATTTAGAAACCACAGATATTATGAGGAACAGATCAGATAAAATATGAGGCAAAAATCTGCAATGTTTTTTTGCAAATGGTGGTGGGTAGGGAATTCAGGTCCTTAACACCACAATACAAGGTACAGGACTCAAACCTGAGTATCTCTACCCACCACCATTTGTTAACTGGAGCATTACACACACACACTTCAGTTGCATAACTTTCCTCTGTTTTTTTAGTTAACCCAAGTTGTTTTCTTTTTTACTTCAGGCCTCTGTTTTAAAGCATGCAACAAAACAGTTTTGGTTTTGTTACACACTTCACTCATTTTATTAACAGCATGCAATGCCTTGTGTGTAAGCAAATCAGTGTTTTTTTTACTTGATTTGCTTACAAACAAGGCAATGCATGATACATAGATTAATTTCATTTAATCCTGACAGCTCACAGCTGCCATGAACATTACTGTAGACTCTTCAGTGTTTTTTTTTTTTTTTTTTTTTTTTAACTTGAAGAGTCTACACAGTAATGTTCATGGCAGCTGTCAGGATTAAATGAAATTAATCTATGTATCATGAACACGTTTTATGTTCATTCAGATATAAACAAAGTGACAGTTAAAAATAAAAGATGCAGTTGGCTAGGACAATAAAAAATAATATACATTACCACCAAGTAGAAAACTCTCTGTAGTGTAGTGTACTCTACTCTTCTCTTACTCTCCTCTGTTCTTCTTCTTCTTCTTCTACTCTCTACCTCTTTCTTCAGTTCTTGTTCTTCTATCTTCTTCAGCACAGGCTACAGCTGAGCTGACAAAATATAGGCTGCCCAAAAAAAAAAAAAAAAAAAATATAAATCCAATTCCAAATGAATCCTTCCCTTGCAATTGACTCAATCAGTCCACACTGTCTTCTAACTGATTGATTCTCGCTCTTTTCCCAGCACATAAAGCCCGGGAAGAGAGCGACAACCAATCAGCAGCATTTTAGGCCAGGCACATCATGTACGTGCCTGCACTGCCTGCGGACGTCGCAGTCTGAACCCCTTTCAGTTCTATGCGGTTTGGAACCGCATAGACTGCTGGGCATCACACTGATGCCTCAATGTCCTCACCAGACTGCAGCAAAAACAAAAAAAAGTCTTTATTTAAACCGCCGCAACCCGAGGCGGTTAAAGTGCTCATGCGCGTACTTCTGAGTCGCGGACACGAATTTCGCATTTAAACAAAAAAAAAAATCTGCTACTGTCATACAACAAAAGGTTTTTTTTTTTTCATTTTCTTCTTTTTAGCTGAGGGGGCTGCAGTCCGGCAGTCCGATGCCACGAGCTGCCCCTGGTGCTTGCTAAAACCATGCTCTTATCACTTCAAGCATACTTGTGTGCCTTTCTGTAGGTTTGCTCAGCATTAAATCACTGCGACAAAGCAAAATCTTTCTCACTGCAGTACTATTAATACCACACACAAGCATGTCCTTTATTAACTCATCTTTTAAGTTACCAAACCTACACATTTTAGCTTTGTTTCTCAGGTCAGTAATATAAGCTGCAAAAGTTTCTCCTGGTTTTTGATCTCTTGTGTAAAACAAATGCCTCTCTAATCTAAAATGTGTTTGGGGGTTACACATTTCCCTGAATTTGTGTTTCAAACACTCATGGTCTTCCGTTGATTCAGCCTGTAAAACAATATGATAGTTTCCCCTTCTCCTTCATATACTGGTGGTGCATACACAAATGAACACTCTCTTTCAATGGCCTCTGACCCAGCTAAGTTTAGAAAAATAAATGCCCTGGTGTGTGCATCTTCATCGGAATAAGCTGGTTGTATAAAATATTGTATTCTTGCTCAGATATTCTCCAATTCTCTGCAATATTCTGATCAAATACAAGTGGACCTGGTCTGCAAAATGCCTCTGCCATATTAACACACACCAGTGAAGGCTTTTGCAAGTATGCACAAACACACACACATATTCATATGCCAGAAATGTATGTCAATACTTGTACCTATGCCCAATAGC
This sequence comes from Protopterus annectens, assembly GCF_019279795.1. NCBI lineage: Eukaryota > Metazoa > Chordata > Ceratodontiformes > Protopteridae > Protopterus > Protopterus annectens. Next base: position 862,861,372 of record NC_056726.1, read on the forward strand.
ACAACAAGCCTCTGAATAACTGAACTTTGAAAAATAAGTCTCCTGGGCTCAAGAATACTCTTGAAATCACTGTGCTGTAAGAAATCACCTCTTATCAGTGTAAGAAACATTTCAAAATGACTGCGTTGTGTGCATAAACTGGGCAGAATAAGTTTAGAGTAAAAACATTTTGAAGTAATTACACTTTGCGATTAAACAGTACACAGCACACTGAAACTTTCCCAAAATGGCTGTACTTTACGAAATAACTCTGTACAGTGCAAGAAACACTCTGTAATGGCAGCACTCGGCAAATAGACACACCCAACACAAGAAACTTTTCGAAATGGCTGCATTTTGACTCCACTTTATGAAATAATTGCACTTTGCACACAAATAAACTCTTCAGAATCATTACAAAGTAATAAGCATTCACTGTAAGTACTTTTACACACTTTGAGATACTTTGAATAACTCTAGTTATGCCCTTAATAGCTTCAATCAATGCAAAATAGTAGTTTATGCCAAAACATAGTAACTTGCCAAAAAATATTCGTTGCCTTGATTTATTTATGCTTAATGTGCCCTTTTGCTCTTTATTATAATTTTTTTGCTCATTTAATCTTTTTTTTGCCCATTATCCTTTTCTTGTGCTTGTTTTACTCTAAACTAAGCTAAAAAATGGAATGCCCTGCCCTCCACTTTGAGTGCCTGCGACAACCTAAACACCTTCAAAAGACTACTTCACTCCTACCTGTTTCTTCACAGAAAATGTAACTGCACTCTTCACCCCATACCTCCCAGCCTCCCCTCTTCCTTCTGTCTTGGCTAACCTCCTTCCCTTCAAACCTCTCACTTATACCCAGACTATAAATTATAACCAGTCTCCACCCAGCCTCTCGCTCTATGCCTCTCATCCTTTCCTTCATAACTACTTTTTAACATCTTAGCTACTAAGTATTGGATACCTTTTCTTTCTACTACCCGACCTGGTATATAATTGTAGGACTACATATTGAATGCAATGTAAATTAATCTTTTTTCCTTTTGATATTTCAATTTGTTATGTAACTTAGCAATGTGAAAATTCTATATGTTATGTAACTTGTTATGCGGAGCTTCGCAGCTTAGCAATGTGAAAATTATATATTCTATGTAACTTGTTATGTGGAGCTTTTCTCCCCAGGCCTCCACTGAAAATGGGCTCTCAAGCCCAGTGGACCTCCCCAGTCACCAAACTGGAATAAATAAATAAATAAATATATTAACATGCTCTTTTTACTTTAAACATGCTCCTTTTGCAATTCTGAGGTAATCCCAAACCCCTTATATGCCTTTCTGATAATCGTTTTATCAAATATATTAATTTTAAACATTTCATTTCATTAATAAATGTTTTGTGCCTCTTGCTTGTTTAATAATGCATTCTGTGCCCTTTTAATGCTCCGTTTTATCTTTTTTTAATAAATAAATCATTAGTGCAAGTTTCCATTACTTTTGGTTCATTTCTATCGCCTTTTTTGTACTCCAGTCACTTGGTTTACCTTCACTGTTAACTCTGCACCTCATAGCTCTGAAAAGCAGCCTCGGGAACCTTGGTTTTAATACCATGTCACTCATACGGTCAGGTTGAAACAGATGAACTTCTGTGGGTTCTGTTCAAGTAGCTTTATTATGTACAAACACATCAGGATTGAGGCTTAATAACTTTATCTTAGGAAAACTTATAAACAACTACTTACTACACTCATACATGCTCACTCTCTGGCTGCACTCTCGAAATGGCATCGAAGTTAGGACATGCTTGCTCTTTATATGCACATGCTGTCCTTGAAATGCTTCTTAAAGATACAACACACACATTATTCTACAAGTGGGTAGCTTTAGTGGCAACCCGTTGTTTCTTTCCTCAAATCTACCATAGAAGATGTTCAAACTGTCCAGGAATTCAATGCTGTTCTCACACTGTGCTGACCTGATTTTGTAGTCAGTGATCTCCTGTGTGCATTACCATAGTCTCCTTGCACCTTTTATATGTTCAAAGTGGGTCTGGAACTACTTTCTGCCATACTCCCTCTTAGCCTCCTTTATGCCCCTCCACAGATTACCTCTTGCTACACTTAGGGATGCTTTGTCCTTAGCCCTGTAAGCTGTGTTTTTCTCCTTCGGAAGCTCATATACCTTAGGGGTGAGCCATGGCTTCTGGTTAGCTCTAATAGTGATACTCATGGTATTTGTTACCCCATCAATGCAGTTTGAAATGTATGCCATCAATACTTCAGTGTAGTCATCAATGTTCATATTCTGATTCACTGTGGCTACCTCCTTGAACATATCCCAGTTGGTTCTTTCAAAGCAGTCTTGGAGGGCCTCCATAGCCTCCTTAGGATATACCCTGATTTGTTTCTTTGTGGGTTTCTGTCTAAGCAGTGCAAGTTTGTAAGCTGGCAATAGCAAGATGGTATAATGGTCAAAGTTTCCCATTTGTGGAAGTTGCACTGCCTTATAAGCTTTCTTTAAGTTTATGTACACCTTGTCCAGGATATTATCACCCCTTGTAGGAATGCCCACATACTGATGATAGTGTGGAAATACTTCTTTCAGATCTGCTTTATTAAAGTCACCAGGTGCCATGAGTACAAAGACAGAATATTTGCTCTGCAGCTTACCCATATGATTGCATAGTTTATTTAGAGCCTCAGTGGTGTTAGCGGTAGGTGGGATATACACCACTCTTACGTGGACCCCATTCAGCTCCCTGGGCAAGTAAAATGGTCTACATTTAATGGACAGAAACTCTAAGTTCTCACAGTAGTTTAATAATATGATTTCACAGTTGCTGTACCATCTTTTTGTTAACAAAGATGCAGACTCCACCTCCTCTGGCCTTTCCATTAAAGACTATATTTTCTGTCTTCATGAAACAGCATAAAATTCTTTAAGTTTAGTGCACTATCACTTATCTTGTCATGCAGCCATGTCTCAGTATTCAAAAATAAACACGTATTTCTCACCTTGTTCTTGTTGGAGAATTTCAGACTCAAGTAGTCCATCTTGTTATTCAGTAACCTCACATTAGCTAGCAGTATAGTTAGTGTTGGCCTGTAGGGAGTTGATTTTAACTTTGCATCAATACCTGCTCTGCAACCTCATTTTCTTGTTCTTTGACACCTCTTTTTCTTTTTCCTTGTCCAGCATATTTCAAATACCTGCTCTACCAGTTTCAGGCATTTTAGAGTGTGAAGAGTTAAAATACACAGCTGTTGTAGCTTCATGCAAGTAGCAGGCCTCAGATACTCTGCAGACTTTAAGGCATCCAACCAGCAACATGTAGATGTTGACTGTTTTCATTTCTAATAACTTCTGTTAACTGTAAGTTATTGTACCTTCAATTGGAAGTGCAGAAAATGATTTTTTCGAGATTTGCTGTGCAAGTGAAGACAAAATATGCTTATATCTAGAATGAGCCAACACAGGGTGCCACCATTTTATACAAATATGGTGTGTGTGCATGTGTATAATATATATATATATATATATATATATATATATATATATATATATATATATGTATATATATTATTTATTTTAAATGTGTGTGTGTGTGTGGGTGTGTGTGTGTGTATATGTTTGTGTGTGGGGGTGTGTGTGTGTGTGTGTGTGTGTGTGTGTGTGTGTGTGTGTGTGTGTATATATATATATATATATATATATATATATATATATATTTTTTTGGGTGTGTATACATACATATATTATATATATTTTCTGGGATAATTTAGCTTTTTGGAGTTTTACTTGAATTTGTAATATTTTATTGGTCCATTATTTTACCTTCTTGTGACACCATTTACCTGATATTTCACTGTTATGTATTTTAAAATAGCCCTATAACATAACCTCATTTACTGCACTATAGTTGTTAAACATTTTGTAATCTTCCACTGGTTTCAGTAGCTGTTCTCTAAAATATTTTAATTTAATCATATATGCTAGAATTCCACATGTAAATTGAAAATTTCTTGTATCTCTTGATATCTCTAGACATGTTGCATTATGATCTGTTAAGGTGCAAGGCACTGTTTTAATATTCTCAAAAGAAACATACACTTTGTCAATACAGAACTGAGTTATAAATACATAGGAAGATTGTGTACAATAAATTGAATTACTAACAGTATAAACCACTATATCATTAAGATTATTATTATCAACCCATGTATTTAAAACTTTCCTTAATGCTACTTTCCTTGGTTTTCTTTTGCTACTCATATTTGATTCATTAGGTTCATAGGTTCATAGGGTGGTACTAAGCTATCTGTCCTAGGGCCTATACAAGCCTAGCCATAACAATGCAATAATGCAAGTAATGCCCTTTGCTCATATTCCTACTTTTGCCCCAGCTTCTGGTAACTAGTAAAATTTTGCTAGAGTGCAAATTTTATTTTAAATTTAATGTTTACTACAGAATATATTCCTTTAGGTCAGGTGATTTTATTAACAATTTGGAGAATCGTTTGACAACTTTATTCATCGTATATCTGTATCTCTTCCTCATTTTCTTTATTTTATGAAAATGAAATGAGTACATTCTCATTATTATTCAAAAACTGTATATTTATTTTTTCTAATAAAGGCTTTTATTGTAGAAATACAACTTGACATATAATTTTTGTAATAAATGTTTAGTTTTATTTTATAATTAACATTAATGGATAAAATTGCAAAAGTATTTACTATTCTAAAAAAATCAATAATTATTTTCTGCTGATGTTACTAGCTATTATGTTTATTCCCTACTCTAAATTTTGATATATGGTTTAACATTCTCTGCACAATGACTTCAATAAGATAAATTATGTTATCGCCCTATCTAGATAACAACAATTTACTATATTTACTATATACAAATGAAAAGTTAATTTCAAGTTATATACAAATCCATTCTAGCATGGATACTTCTGTTCCTTGTTTGGCTACACACCTAGTCAAACTATCAAAATGAATGTAACACTTAAATGGGCCTATACATTTTCACTTGGTACAATAATGTGACTTATTGTTTGATTACTCAGTTCTTTATCCTATTATGAGTGATCTCATCCATAAGTGATTAAACTCTTAAGTTAACAATTCAGTATTTTCCAGGAATTTAAATTTGCCACAAAACTAATAATACAACATGTGAATATACCATCATTAAGTTAATTTGAAAAAAATATTTGTTCTTTTAAAATATGAGATCTAACCTGAACAAGTGAAAAAAAAAAGAGAGATCACATGGCCATTTATGGAAAGCAGTGCACATTCTCTTTGAATATTAAAAAAGGTTCTGATATTAGGAAAAAAAAAACATATAAGAAATTGTGTAACTTTATACACTTAAGAACATTGTACATGCGAAGAGAGGAATGATGAAAAGAAAAAAAAAAACACTTTTTTTTTACTGAATTGGTATCAGTTGCCAAACATGAACCTACTATGTGGTAGCCTTATTTTTAACACTTGAGTGGAGACCACATAGTGTTTTTTTTTGTAATAAAACTTATATGCTTTCTGAAAAATACTACATCCTTTAAAATTAGACTGTCCTGGGGATTTAATAAAATCCATACAGGCATAGTGTAAAGCCTAGACAGAAGATACCATGTCAGTGTACATGGTACCCCCTCAGTAGCATGCCATGCATATTAATAAAGGCATGTGACTAAGGGAAAGCAATGTAACATGGTTATTGAATTAGTATAGGGAATGTGTCACTATGTCTGGAGATGAGTAGCACACCCCTTGCACTGTCAAAGTGCCGGATAGCAATTTATGCAAGTGTAATAAAGTGTTATATTAATTGTTTTTTTGTGTGTGTGTTTGTGCAGCATGGCATGCAGCACTGGACATGTATCATGCATCTAAAAATAGACACTGGATATATTTACTTAAGAAGGAAAGATCAAGTTTAAGCATAGCTCAATGTGTTTGCGTGGTGCGCTATGGTGCTCAGCAGTGCTTAAACATAGATGACAGATATATGTAAAAGTATAAAAACATTCCACATGGACAGGTAGCCAAATGGTTAGAGTGACAGCCATAAGTGCAGGGTTCAAATACACAGGCAGGTAATGTTGTAAATATACATTATGAGAATTATTTTAAATCCCAATTAAATTTTGTTTGATTACACAGACAGGTTATTACATTTATTTTGCAAATGCACAATTATGAGAAGTACTATTAAATCCTTGACTGATTTTTGTATGAATATTGAAACAGGTTATTAAGCATTTATATTGCATATACACATTATGAGATGTATTTTTAAATCCTGCTTTGCTGTGCTCAGCTAAGCCCCGCTAAGCATAGTTAAGCCTTGCCAAGCATTGCTTAAACAAGGAATGATTTAGTAGTGCTTAGCTAGTTTGCACATTGCTAAGCAGTGCGAATCACTACAAAGCAATACTAGTTTAAGCATTGCTCATATCAACTAATCTGGTTTGTGCATCACTAAGCACTGCTGAGCAGTACCACTTTAAGCACTGCTTAGCTGAGCTCAGCAGGTTTTTGAGGTGCTAAGCGATGCACCACATTTTTGAAAAATTCCCAGTGGCTCTAAAGGGTGGGAAAGCAGGCTTATTTAAGTGCAACAGGTGGGAATACATCAGAACCAATTGGAGTTTGAACATGGCATGGGCTATGGCAGGTGTTGGAGAGGGTACACACTTCTGGGCCCAGTGGTGGGGTTTTCCAGAGTCCAGGGTCATGTTTGGACTTCTTGTAAAATACCATGATGTCCAGCTGCTGCAGGGCCAGTACCAGGGATTGGAGTACAATTCAGAAGCCTGGGAGTGGCTGGCATGAGATCTCACCAGTGCTACAGGTATCCTCCACACAGTAAAGCAGGTCTCTCATCATTATGAAAGTCTGAAGCAACAGAAGAGGGGAATTCTGGACACCTGAGTCCAAGATGCTTGAGACGCAAATGCTTCTCAAGTTTGTAAGTACTGTTTGCATTATTTTGCCAATACCTATTCTGAATGTGTGATAGACAGGTACATATAGTGGTGTGCTTCTCTCCCTACAGCTGCAGAGGAGAGAGCTCACAACCTAGAGACCCATGCAGGGCACCTGGCTAGGTTGCACTGTGAGTGTGGTGAGTACAGATGTATCTTGCAATCTATAGTTATATAAACAAGAAAAAGTAATGTATTAATGCCATTAGGTATATACAGTTTTGATTGTACTGCAATGAATGTGGTTTGTAAGTACTGTTTGCATTATTTTGCCAATACCTATTCTGAATGTGTGATAGACAGGTACATATAGTGGTGTGCTTCTCTCCCTACAGCTGCAGAGGAGAGAGCTCACAACCTAGAGACCCATGCAGGGCACCTGGCCAGGTTGCACTGTGAGTGTGGTGAGTACAGATGTATCTTGCAATCTATAGTTATATAAACAAGAAAAAGTAATGTATTAATGCCATTAGGTATATACAGTTTTGATTGTACTGCAATGAATGTGGTCATAGACCTGAATTGAAATAAGTGAGTAATACCAGGTATAGTTCAATAAAGTTGAACGCATGAAACCTGATAATGTTAAGGAAATAAAGTTCCTCATTCATTAATTGTGGAATTTCAGCTGTATTGCAACACCTGCATTATATGAACTGTTTTGCAATAAAGACTGGACAAATATACCAATCACTGCATGAAGTCACCCCTAATTAAGCTGTGTTGTGCAATATCTGTGTATTTTGGGCTGTTGTTCATGAAATCAAGTATTACATCTGCTGTGAACAAAAAACACAAAGAATATCATTAAGTGACTGAAGGTTAACTAATAAAGAGTGTTCTGCTAAACTGGAGATTTGGAGCTGTACTACAAGATATAATACATTATGATATTTGTTCTGCACTAAGATCTCAATCAGTAATAGGAACAGCCAAGGTATATTGTGTATATCAGGATTGTCTCGGGTTAACCATTGCACTTCAGCAATATGCATTCCTGCTCTGCGGTATGCTGTGGCAGGCAAGTATGAAACTGTAATAGGTGTAGACTGAAAATATTCCATCTACAACTGTATATGGATTAGGTAGCCAACCCAGCACTCCAATATGGTTTGTACACATCACAGATATTTCCACTCACTAGGAGTATATTCTCTATACCTGCATTCCTTATATTAATGCATGGTTCACCTACTATCTCTGTCATGCATGAATTACATGCATATGTGTTCAAGTGTCACTGCAGTCTTGTATAACACTCTACTTCTAATACAAGGTCATATTTTGTTACCAGGTGAGCTCTAGGCAAATATCAGTCAATCACTGTGTAGCAGTGGCTCAGTAGCTCAGTTTGAGAAATGCTTGATCTGATGTACACTTTGTCACATGCAGACCAGGGTTTGAATCCATTGACAAGTACTACTAAATATTATTGAATCAGTTATGTATTGTTAAAAGATGTTCTCCCCACAGGAATTACAGGTAAATAAATGGCTGCAGTAGCCCTTAGAATGCGTTAATAATTTGTGTGTTGAGGTGTAACAGAGTGTTAACTGCATTGTTTAGCAATGTGCTAAGACTTCAGAAAATAAAGGCAACAAGTACAATACTAATAAAAGTTAATACAATAAATAAAATGTGTAACCTTGGTATGGCCGTATGCCTGGCATGTCTGTGAATGTCTGCTGATAGACTAACCCCATGCCTGCCAAGGATGGCATGATAGTCATAATTTCCATCAAGTGTCATGCTGCCATGGACTGTGATCACTGTTACCTAATCCCTCTATCACAGATCTATCATCAGCATGATTTATGTCAATAGCACAGTCACACTAGATCAGTCCACAGTACGCCTTGGTAATCATATATGTCCCCCTGATATGTAATACTCCTCTGTAGTTGTGTACCTGTATGTGCTGGCCCATACTGTCCCACATGGATAGCTTGAGAGGTATGTATGTGCTACAGAAGCTACATGGCACTTGTATACATAAAGGAATGGCAGACCTGTTGAGTATACAAGAGCACTGTTGCAAACAATATAGCCTATACTAGCATTAATGGACTGTGTTTCTCTCTCCCCCCACCCCTTGTCTGCATCATAATTTATTATTGTCATACATCAGTTATGATTTACTATTAACATATGTTGTTCTCAAAAACGTTATGTTGGGCCTTGTGTTTTATTATTGTTATGTATTACAGTGTTTGCATACTAACATACCTTGTTGAATTACCTTTGTTGTTGGCTTTATGCTGTAACTCTTACTGGCATGCTGTTACTATACTGACTGTTATCTCACTTATTGTTGTGTTCCATATACTGTGCAATATTATGTTAATGGGTTATTTGCAACCTTCTGACATACTGTTATAACTAATTAAATGTTATGTTCATTACTAACCTATACACTTTGAAATACCTCACCTCATGGCTTGAATGGGTAGGCCGGTTCCTGGTGATCAACCTACCCTACCTCAGCTGGCCATGGTACCGGGTCCCAGCATGTCTGGAATGCAAGCCATTGTGCCCCCTCCACTGGCCTTGCACCACCTATGGGTGGAACTGTCTCAGGGGATGGGGTCTTAACACCCTGGGAGCAGAGGTGGAGGGGGGTTGTCACCCAGGATCAGTGACTGGTGATGGTGCACAGGATTGTGTATTGTGGCTATGAGAATCGCCTGCACCAGACTGAAGGCAGACTCACCAAGCTGGAGGGTCAAAGTGGCCCCAGCACCCAGCCTCCAGCCCAGCCACCTTTGGGGCAGTGAAGGAGCAGTGTCAACTGACCATGAGTGGGGAGATCAGTCTCACTTTTGCCATCGGAGGCACATGGCTCCCTGATTCCATAACACCCTCCCCATCCAAGGTGTTTACCCCCTCATGTGTCACACACTGCCCCTGTATGCTATCTTGTCTGTCTTGTCTGTCTCCAAATGCAACCTTGCTAACCCAACTTACCTCCCCACACATAATTATATCGCTTCCCCAGCATTCCACTTCCACCATAAAAAAGGGCACCTGTCCCACAAAAAATATCGCCCCATACATAGCTTTCCATTTTGCATCTGTGTCCACTGGACACACTTAATTATTACATGAATTAATCGTCACAGTTATGTTGCCCTCACCCCTCTGTCTGGGGTGTGAAGTTCCAAATTCCAAATTCACTACAACCTGCACAGCTGTTGCTGTAGAAGAAATTGAGAGCTATGGTCCTTTCTTACACCTATCCTGCACATCCCTACCTGCCTTTGAGTATATTTTTCACCCTGTTTGCCCCTATTTCACCATTTTCCTATCACCCCTTTTTCTTTCCTTTTTTTAAAATTAGTGCAGGTTTAAGTGGAATGTAAACCTGCTTAAAACTGCCTTAATCACTTTTTTTTGTTTCTGGCAGTGTAAGGCACATCTGGAAAACTGTGCCAAGTCTCAAACCTGTCAACTACAGGATACTGCATTAGCCCACTAAGCCATGCAGCTCTGAAGTAAAAAAAAGCTATTTCCATAAACATATCCTGATTGCCAATGACACACTGCTTGTACATATAAGGGGAAATTGGCTGTGTACTTGGGACTGTGATGCATACACCAAACCAGTACACAGCCAAATAAATAATGGTGGATTGTGCGTGAGGCCTGGGATAGCAGGTATAGCTGTCAACTGCACAGACTTTTGCAGAATGTCCACAGTTGTGCCACCTACTTTTGGCATGGTTTTCACAAAACCTTTTCTGTGTGCTGAAGTACTTGCATATTGGTACAGATTGAGGTTAGAAAATAATGACAGTTCAGTGTTACACATCATACCAATCCAAACACACATGCTATTAGGAATCCTATGTAACAGACTGTATGCATGAACATATATCTTGCAAATAAAACTGCTGAAGTATTGACTCAGTAGCTCAGTCTGTTAAATTCCTAACGTGATGTATATTTTGCCACCCACAATCTTAGGTTCAAATCCAGTGTGTTGCACTTCAATGACATGCTTGAGAATACAACAAACACTGACTGAATCCTGCAGTTTTAAGCAAAACAGGTTGATGCTACTGCATTCACTGCTACCCATGTTAGGAGATCAAACGTCTGTAGGTAGGGACACACTGCACAAATATGTATAGACTACTTACATGTTACCTACCACTCTCTGGCACTGTTACATGACATATGTACCTTAAGCACGTGCCTCACCTGGACTGTTATGGGTACCCTCACCCTGCCTCTGCTGTAATGGCTGAGCTGACACTGTTCCCTCACTGATACATACAACTTGCTGTCCTGCAATGTGTTCACACTCGCAGTATGACTCCTGGGCACAAAGCAGTAGCTGCAGCCTGCAACATATGCAGAAGTATGTTCAGCTACCTGCTACAGATCTACCGTACTTCAGAACCCCCAAGAACAAGGGATCTACACAACACTCATACATAAAGGGGTGGGAAGGCAAAGGTCAAGTGACAAGGACATGTGTCACAGTGATCCCCTTCAAGCATACACAGTTGAGAGACCAGCAGCTACTGCAGCAACATGCATATTCTGATGTGTATGACATATGACACTCACATGTGTCTTCCCCTTACTGACCTCAACTCACATTATTTAACACTGAACTGTCAGATAATCAGAAAGTCATTCGACAATGGCCAAACATAACATGCAAAACTGTGGACATACCACAAACATTCCAATAGTGGACAGTATTTGTGTCTACCCTATGCAATGCTGTAGTCTCCACACCTCATTAATGTCCATCTCAAGGACTAGGAAAGGGGCCAGGACCTTAAATATAGCATTGTTGTGCCATATCTTTGGATAATGAAAGTGCAACTCAGCTATTCTGGATGCAATTAGCAAGTCTGAGCTATGGATTGGTGCACAATCACCTGTTATTGAGCATTACCTACAAAAGGCAAGCAGCTACCTACCTTGCTTTAATCAAGACAGACTGCAATTTTGGAAGCATTTTTCTTCAGGATTTCTTCACAAAAAAGATTACAGCACTCTACCAGGTATGTAATACAAGTCTCCATTTAATGGGATGCAGATGGGAAGATACAGTTATGGGGAATAGGGATTACAACAGTAGGCCTGTAGTACATCTCTGGGAATGACATGTTGGTAATAGTCTGCTGTCCAACAGCTGCAGGCATGCCTTTCAACTCTGCCTGCTGTGACTTAGATCACAGATCTGGCCCTGTCACTCCCTTTTACAATGTTCAGCTGCTGTATGAATGCTACTGGATTGTCTGTTAGACAATAGTGACAGCAAGTAATGGTGGACACAGCTAACATATCACATGATGTACTGTCATTCAGCTCCTTTCAGTCTGTGAATGTCACACAGGAATACTTCAAACATTTTACAGGTGTCCCTGACTGTCCATGATGTACTCTGGCTAGGTCAGTGTTTTGTCGATATTCATACCTCATTGCTTGAGAGCTATGGCTATCATACCTGGCAACTGTGTACAGCAGGACTTCAGGTCATAGCCATTATTAGTAGGCCGACACAGGCACAACCTCAGCAACAGAGTGTACATACTGATCATAGAAAGTAAGGGTATAAATACAGTAACAGTTATTACTGTAGCATAACTGCTTTCTGAGGGTTCTGGTATGTGACAGCCAGATTATCCACAGTCTAAGAACAACCATCAATTATTGTCCAACCATTTGCCAGACATCCACATGTGTTTGGCAAAGGGAGCACATATATAAGGCACATGTACATCTGTGTACTGGACAAGTAGGACACCTACAGGGAAGGTACCCTACAGCACATTTGCATTGCTGTCTGTCATTGTGGCACACAGATGTTGCTGGACTTTCCCCATATACTTGTAATAACACACACCTATTTGTTGAACAGTGGCTGTCTGACATGATACTGGGATGTTGCCCATAGGGGACACACCACAGTAGATGGCACTGATGGGAGTGGAGACATGGAGCCCACTCCTTCATGGCACACAGGGACATAACTGGTATTGCTACTATGTTGCTAATAGCCACATACATATTGCATTGATAGACAGCACAGTATGACATGTGAGGTAACAGTGGATAGTGCAGATCAATGTGGATGTGCATGGTCTATACATAGTGGAGAGCAAAATATGTGGTCCTGTGATGTTTTCCCCTATTCTTGTCTTTCAGAAAGGATGCATAGATGGAGGCACCCACACTTTTTAGCTGCGGAAAATGATGTTATCCTGGATGGCCTCAGACTGCATCACAACATTTTGCTGTTAAGGAGTCACCAGAATTGAGAGCAATATGCAGCACTGTGGGCTGACTTCATCACAGCAGTTAACTGCGTAGGGCTACAGGACAGAAGCTATGAGCAGGTCCAACACCGGGTGACAGATATGGTAAATGCTGCACTACAAAGGACTGTTGCTGTGGCCAGGGACTGTGCTGTCACCAGTGGAGGGCCTACAGCAGTATAACCACTCTCATCCACAGAGGAATTCCTGGTGAACCTGGGTCAACCACCAGCTCCCAAGCATCCATCACCACATACATTGTAAAGGTGGGTGCCACAGCATCCACAGTAGAGGAATGCCCAGGTAAGCCTCCTGGATTCATCACTGTAATACTGTATCAGTAATTATGGCAGGCTCTGCATACCAGTACACAGATGTCAGTCAATATACACTGGGGGGGGGGGCTGCTATTAATGCACTTTTGTGCACACATACTCAGAATGTCAGCAATGTAGGCAGTATCACAGTACCTACTGTACATGTTGATATATGCAGATATTATCCTGTAACAATGCCACATTTAGTATTTCTGACAATACCTTTTCCTCACATTTCCATAGGTAAGTCAGGTGTGGCCAGAGTCCAATTTCCTGCACCCAGTGAGTGTGATACCATTTTTATCTGGATCATATATACCGTAGGAATGTTAAGGGCTACCATTTTGATGTAGACACAACTGATATGCTTAGCCAGAGTACACTTTTTGTATGTTCATTTTCAGAGGGATTAACTGAAGTGCAATGAATCAGTAATTACAGTAGTGTATTTCAGGAGCTGTAACATATTTACACTTATTTTTGTGAAGGTCTATACAGTCTGCTATACAGGAGGCAATAGTATGCTCAAGATGGGTGCACTGTGTTTTAGGTGTAGGTCTACCACATACAATGACATATTGCTTAACTTACAGGTGTATAGTAGTGGCAACATTAATCAGATGTATCTGCCATGCACGTGGTTTAATTGGCCTGTCTTGTCTGTGTATGTTGTAGTCTGCTTGTGTGTTGTGCATGGGATCAGAAATAAGATGTGGTATGTGTAATGTAGTTGTGGCACCTCACCTGCATGTGTGTGTGTGTGGATCAGCATACATAATAGTGGCGGTAGTAACGTACTTATTTTGTCTTCCTCCTCACAGGTGACTGTGGGGGTTGGAGTCTGTACCCATCACAACCTAATGTCAGTGTCTCATCGGACTCTGATGATGATGGTAGCCATAGTGAGGCACAGGTGGGGTTGTTGGGGGCTGAATCTGTCCCATGGGTTGACATCCCACTTTCTCTCCCATTGGCCTGCACACAGTCAGTATGCCTACACATACCCAGTTTCCTGTGGACACAGATGTTGGACAGACAGAGTGTAGTGGCATCAAACAGGAGAGTGTGTCAACAATGGCATCAGTGAGTGTAACACTAGCCATAGCCAGACAGCTGATGAGGTTACATACAGACAGATTGACATGGGTGCTCGAAGGAAGACTGCTGCCCATTCACCACCTGTCACAGACATCACATCATGAGTCACTCAACACATGTTTTGGCCCATCATGGAGGCAAAGGCACATTACGAGCGTAACACAAGATGGATGCTTTTGATCATGGATGAATCCTTGTCTGACATCCACAACTCCCTCCACCACATTGGTGATGCCATGCATTGTTTCACTGATGTAGTGGACAGATGGTGGGGTGAGACATTTCAGTCATTGAACACACATTGCCTGTGCTAGAACATGTGGTGGGAGTAGGGAATCAGACACGTGGCCATTGGTCAGCAACTACATCTGCTGATAGTCAATGTGGCTGTGCATACTCATGCTCCCATAGTGGCAATACCTGCAGCACTTCAGAATGGAAGGTGATGTCCACACCACAATGTGGCAGGCCATGGGCATGTGGTCCTAGGCAGTCCAGTGAGGGACATGGGCCCATATGTTGAATTATCTATTCTGTTGACCTAATGCAGTAACATACTGGCATGCTGTTAATATACTGACTGTTCTGTTATTTATTGTCATGTTTCACATAATATGCATTGAAATTTAATGGAGTTATTTCCAATGTTCTAGCATGCTGTTATTCCTAACAATGGTTTAGTTCATAACTCACCTATATGTATTGGTTTACCTCCATACCCACAGCACATCTGGGTAAGCCAGTTCCTGCTGATCCGCCTACCCTACCTCAGCTGGCCATGGCACCAGGTAAAAGCTCATCTGGGACCTAAGCCGGTGGTGCCCCCTCTGCTGGCCCTCCGCCACCTTTGGTTGGAACCACATCAGGGGACGGGGCCAGTCCCCTCCATACGTGTGGGCAGAGGGGAAGTTGTCACCCAGGATCAGCTACTGGCCATGGTGTGCAAGATTGTTCATAGGAGCTATGAACATTGCCTGCACCAGACTGAGGGCAGACTAGACAACCTGGTGGAGCCTATTGGCCCCAGCACTCAGCCTCCAGCAGAGCCATCTTCAGGGCAGTGAAGGAGCAGTGCTGGCTACCCAAGGGTGGGGTTCTCAGTCACGCTACTCCTCTCTGGCGGCACATGCACCTCAGATTCCACAACACCCTCCCCATACAAGGTGTTTATCCCACTCTTGTCACACACCTCCCCTGTCTGCTGTCTTGTCTCTCTTGTCTGTCTGCAAATGCAACCTATCCTACCCTATTTACTTCCCCACATGTACCTACATCCCTCCCCCAACATTCCACTTTCTCCTTATAAAAAAAGAAAAAAAAATGGGTATATCTCACACACAGAAAAAGAAATCACCTTATACATAGCTCTCCATTTCACACGTGTCCTATGGACACAACTAATTAGGTCCAATTGCCTTGACAACACAAGCTATTAATTAAGGTTCTAAAGCACAAGTTCAAATCCCTGAAAACCCCCTCAACCAACCCTATAATGTTATTCCAGGTAATTCCCTGTTATTACCACTAGAATTACCTACTGCCCATATCTATGTTAATAAGCCCTAAAACAGCAAAAATAGCTGAAAATTGCCTTAAACACATACAGTCTGCTTAACAGCTATAAAACCTGACTTCTGCAGGCTTATTTCACAAAAAATTGTATTCTGAAAGCCAAAAAGGGAAAATAAGTATTTGAAAGAAAAGCTGTAGTTTGCTTACATAGGTTACACAGGCTCTAATGATCTCGTGGCTTGGTTAAGCCCAGCTCAGCTTGCCCTTGCTGTGCTTGGGCTCGCTCCACACCCCATCCTGCCCCCAAATCTCACCCGCCCCTAGTAGTTCCAAATGTATAGCTCTATAGCCACTCCCCCTCTCCCTAGAACCAATCAACAACTCTAGTCATTAATAAAACTCTCCTTACTCACCCCACCCCACTTATCTTTTACTTATCTGAATCATAGTCAAAACTAAAACTCTAGACAATGCCTACATTATCTGCTCAGAAACCAGCCAAAGTAATATTAATATGCTGCCTGCTACCCTCGCTGAAACATCCCATATCTTCTCACCACACATGAAAATCAGGTCTACCTAGGCTTCCACTTCCCAAAATGTCAAACCTCCACTCCATCAACTCCAAATAACTTAATCCACTAAACATTATCTTTATATCCAATTCCCCCCAGACAAGATTCCATCATCACATTAGACCTAGATACATCAACCCCAAAATTAAAAGTTATTCTAGACTAATAATTACATTCCTGAAGTTCACATACAAATCTCAATGCAATCTTACAAGGGACGATGACATCCACCCAATCCCCATCCCTACCCCTCTAGTTGGCTCCAGCCCCACCACCTCTACTCCCACCAGCACACAAACCTTAAATAGACATACAAACTTACTACTGGTCAGTCACCTAAACATTAGAAGCATAAATAATAAGATCCATCACATGCATGCCCTTCTAGATTCACACTGCCCAGATTTACTATGTCTTACTGAAACCTGGCTAAAACCATCAACATCAGATAATGAGGTTATACCCCTGGGTTATAATATACTTAGGCTAGATTGCACTACTAGGAAGGGTGGAGGGGTAGCCGTACTATCTAAAACTACTCTAGATGTGACCTCTGACTCCCCTCAATCTCCGTGTGCTGATAATGCTGAAATTATCATCACTAAGCTTCATATTACAAAAACAAAAGTATAAACATCTTCTGTGTCTACATTCCTCCAGGTAACAATGCTAGCACCCTTGAAGATATCCTTTCATGGCTGTCTAGCAACTACCCCCAAGAAGCCATTGTTCTAGGTGAGTGATTTCAACACTGACTGGAAATTTTGTTCCTCAGAAACTCCCTCCATCCAAGTAAATTTACACAGATTTACACAGATCATTTCCTCCCCCATTTGGATCAGTAAACCTAACCATAAAGATAGTACCCTAGACTGGATACTCATTAATAGCTACCCCCATATGTACAGGGCTGGAACCCTACCTGAGATATAAGTGATAATTTTCTTACCTACATAACACGTCATAAAACTGACATCCCCTGTCAACCTACTTATAAGACAATTAGGTACAAGAAACACTTCAACCCTATTAACTTCCAAAATAAACTCAAAGCTTGTAGTTGAACAGCACTAAAACATTCCCCACTTGAAGAAGCTGTATTATACTTCAGCACCAAATTCCTAGCCATACTTGATGCCCATGCACCTCCTCGCTCTATCAGGACTAAAACAAAAGTTGCACCATGGCTTTCAAAGGAAGCAAGGCAAAAGATCTTACTGAGAGACAAATCCTGGGCCATGTGGTGCACCACAAAATCCCCTGTAGATCAACTTAGATATAGGCAACTAAGCAATGAAACAAAAAAATCTATCACTTTAGATAAAAAAAAAGCTTTTACTTCCATTTTCAACAGATGCACCAAAACAAACCACAAAAGTTTTGGGCAGGTATAAATAAGCTCCTTCATCCAGGACAAGCCACCACCCTCAGGGTCTATATTATGATATTGCATGCTCAGAAGAGCGAACGACACATAATCGATCCCATGTAAGTGAAAGCTTACAACGTCAAAACCTCAGAACAGATGTTCCAAAAAGAAAATGTAAAACATTACATAATCTGGGGGGCTTTGCCCCCCACACCCCCCTACTTAAATATACCAACTCTGAGATCACACTACAGTGCCAAAAATGGCAAAGTAGTGAAAGTGGCCAAGCAAATTCTTTCCCAGGGAAAGAATTTGCTGAAAAGCCGCTTTGCTATTTTGCCTTTTCACGCTTTTCAGTTCAACAAAGACACATTCGACAACCGGCGTCTGCGACAGCATAATAGGGAGCCCCACCCTCACTCCCTCGGCTGCCATACAAAAACCTCCTGAGGACATTGCCAATGCCTTCAATAGTTTCTTTACAGAAACTATCCAGTCACTAGCTAGCAAACTATTTCCCACTTGCTCCACTCTAAATAACACCACACCTAGTTCTCCACTCTCCTTCAGCTTTCAACCAGTTTCCACATCACTTATCCAATCCCTTATCAAGAAACTAAAACCAACTACCCTTGCTGCTGATCTCCTCCCTGTGGAATACCCACTAAAAGCTGGAGACACCATAACATACCCTATCTCTATTATGATCAATAGAACCTTATTAGAAGACACCATCCCCTCCATCAGGAGGATATCCCACGTAATTCCTCTCCATAACAGGGGTAGTTCTACCAAACTGTCATACTATAGACCTATAGCTATTCTGTCAGCCATAGCTAAAATTATGGAGAGGTGCATCCATAAACAACTTCTGAGCTTCCTTATTCGGAATAATATCCTGGCTAACTCGCAACACAGCTTCAGACCTTTTCAAAGTACCACCAGTGCCCTTCTCTCCTTTTCTAATGTTATAAATCAAAACTGCAACAACAATATGATTTCCTCTGCCCTCTTTCTTGATCTCTCAAAAGCATTTGACATGGTTGATCACCACCTACTCATACACACACTTAAAGCTATTCCCCTAGATGCCCAGGTTATCCAATGGTTTCAATCTTACCTGACTGGTAGACAACAGGCTATATTATGGCAGGACAAACTATCATCCCTTCTACCTAACACCCTAGGGGTTCCCCACAGCTCTATATTAGGACCCCTCCTATTCACTATTTTTATCAATGACCTGCACATGGTCACCCCAGTAGCAACCTGCATTCAATATGCGGATGACTCCACTTTGGTCTGCTCTGCCACCTCCCCTGTAAACCTGCAGACACTATCCCAATATGTTTTTAATACTGTCTAAAACTGGTCCTTAATTGATGTCTCCTACTCAACCCTAGCAAGACCAAACTACTGCTCTTCTCCCCCACTGTAAGTCCTCCTCATCTACCTTTACTATAAAATCTAGCAATGGCACTACCATCACTCCAGATACCTGTACTAAACTCCTAGGTGTTATAGTCGACAATAGCCTGAAGTTTGATCTACACACTAATCAAACTATTAAAAAAGCTAATAAAAAACTTGGCTCTCTATGCAAGATCAAACCATTTCTCGCTCCTCTATCTAGAGCTGTGACTTCCCACACACATCTACTTTACACCCTCCTCTATGCCTCCCCTCTTTTCATGATCTTAAGTAAGTCTGAGCTCAACAAACCCTGCAGCTGCTATAATCGCATAGCACTGTCTGAACCTAAACCTACTAAGTTGGCTTGAATTGCCTAGTTAACTTCAATAGAATCAACTAATCGTAGCATATAAAATTCTCTACCAGCCTGAAAATATGCCTGCACTTACTAATATTATCACCCCTTACAGCAAACTCAAGACACTCCGCTCATCCAACAAATTACTAGTCCAAACTCTCAAAACCAGTAACTCAGCTGGCAACGCTCTGTATGCTAACTCTGTGGGCAAATTATGGAACTCGCTTCCTGCTGAGCTTACTTCAGAAACCTCTCTAACCCAATTCAAAAAAAAATTTAAAACAATACCTGAAACGGTGATGGCTATGTCCTTGCTCCAATCCTGAATAACTCTTACAATAATAACACATGCTAAGTGGAACTTCTACCCTCACCTAGACTGCTTCCTAATCTCTAGGCAGGTAAAGATTTTGAGTTATGTATGATAGATGGTATCACTCATACTCCTTTGAAATGCATATGTAATAATGTTCTACTTGCAATATTTTTCTGTCTGCATGCTGTACATATGTTTCCTGTATGTATGTTGCATATGTAACAATGCCCTACTTGCAAAATTTTTCTGTATGTATGCTTTATATATATTTTCTGTATGTATGTTGCAAATGTAACAATGTTCAACTTGTAATATTTTCTGTATGTACATTGGAGCTTTTCTCCCCGGGCCTCCGCTGAAAATGGACATGTATCCAATTGGACTATCCCAGTCAACAAATGTAAAATAAAATAAATAAATAAAATAAATCAATAAATAAATAAATTGATGTTATCCTCACCCCTCTCTCTAGGGTTTGAGGGTCCAAATTCATGTACAAAGTCTGTAAAAACTGCACAGCTGTTGCTGTACAAGAAATGGAAAGCTATGGTCTTTTCCTACATCCTTCCGGCACAACCCTACCTGCCTTTCAGTATGTTTTCCCCTGCTTGCTCCCATTTCACCACTGTCCTAGCACCCTGTTTTTGTTTTCTTTTTTAATTTTTAGTGCAGGTTTGTGCGGAGCTAAGGGCTACTCGCACAAACCCACGCAAACCCACTTATATGTGCCTTAATGATCTTATGTGTTTCTCACATCTGCAAAAGAATCACACCTGTTATGCCACAAACCCAGGCCCCTGTCAACTATAGCATATTGCATCAGCCCACTAGGCTACTCAGCTCTGAATGAGAGCATCTGTTTCCAGCAAAATATACTGATTACCACTGACAGACTGCAAGTGCATATAATGGGACAAATGGGAGTGTACCTGCAACTGTGATGCAAACATTACACCAGTACATAGCCAGATAAATAATAATGGATGTACATGAGGCCTAAGATAGCAGACATACCTGTCAACTGTACAGACTGTTGCAGAATGCCCAGAGTTTTCCCCTATTTTTTGCCCAGTTTTCATAAAATCATATTTTTCTGGCAAAGTAGTGCCAATTCATTAAAGACTGAGGTTAGAAAATTATGAAAGACATTTGAGTTTCACACTTCATACCCTTCAAAAAAGACATGCTAATGCAAAACCTGTTATTCTCTCAACATTCTAAGTTTGTAAGAGCAATATTTAAAGATTTTCCCTATTTCTGGGCCTTTGTCCCACTTTTATTTATGGCTTTGTCCAGATTTCTTGCTCCAAGAGGTTGAAAGGTATGATAGCAGGTAATTGTTCCCTTTTATCAGCAACATCTTTAAACACACCTGCTAAGGCAGCAATGGCAAAGTACATGTGTACAAGTGGAACTCTGCTGCACAATTGCCTTTGAAAGCCATACACATAATGATGGATGCAGACATGATGTCACAGACCGTATGCATGCACATATATCTTGCAAATACACCTGTTACAGCACTGACTTAGTAGCTCAGTCTGTTAAATGCCTTGCATGTGGTATATTTTGTGACCCACAGTCCAGGGTTCACATCTAGTGTGTTGTACATCAATTACATTCTTGTAAACACAGCAAATAATGATTGAGTCATGCAATTTTAACCCACACAGGTTGCTGCTACTGCATTAACTGCTACCAATATTAGCAAGTCAAAGGCCAGTAGGTAGGGACACACTGCAAATATTTGTATATCCACACTATATGCTGCCTACTACTCTGTGATTGGCATTGTTACATAACTGTATGTGATTTATTTTTATTTTTATTTGTTAAATTAAAGTTCTTTCTGTAAGCACTTCTTAGTTGCTTATTTAAAAAATTTTTATCTTTCTTCATCTTGTTGCAACCGAGGCCGATTTTTGGACTGTGGTTTGTTTTTTGACTTTCAAAAGTTTGATTGTTACATAACAGATGACCTTATGCACGTGTCTCAATTAGACTGTAAAGGGTACCCTTACCCTGGCTCTGCTGTGACGACATAGCTGATACTGCTGCCCCAGTTACACATATAGCTTGCTGCCCTCCAAAGAGTTAACACTCCCCCCATATGTCCTAGGCTGCAGCAGCATCTACAGCCTGGTACATATGCAGCTGTATGTTAAGCTAGCTGCTACAGACCTACCATACCTCACAACCCCCTAGAACAAGGGATCCAGACAAAACTATACATAAAGGAAGGGGGGGGGGCAAAGGTCCAGCGATAGGGACGTTTCACAGTTTGCCCTGACAAAGATAGTGAGCTGATGGAAAAGCAGCTACTGCATCAGCATGCATATTCTGATGGGTATGACATCTGACATTCACATGTCTCTCTCTCTCTCTCTCTCTCTCCTTACTGACCTCAACCCACAGTGTTTACCACTGAACTGCCAGATAAACACAATGTCATGGGACAATGGCCAAACATATCATGCAAAACTGTGGACATACCTCATAAATCTCAACAGTGGACAGTATTTGTACCAACTCTCTGTGATGCTGAAGTCTCCACATCTCACTAATGTCCATCTCAAAGACTAAGAAAGAGGCCAAGGCCTACATGAAGGCCTTAAATATTGCAATGTGGTGACATGTCATTGGCTAATGAAAGTGCAATCCAGTTGCTTTGGATACAATTAACAAGTCTGAGCCACAGGCAGTTACCTGTTAATGACCCTTCTCTACAAAAGGCAATCATCTGCCTATGGGGAACAGGTCTGTAAGTTGCTTTACTCAGACACACCATGGTTTAGCAAGCTGTTTGCAGAGGATCTGGTCAAAAAAAGGATTACTTCACTCTACCAGGTATGTAATACATATACCCATATAATGGGATGCAGATGGTGGGATGGAGGTATGGGAAAAATGGATTTCAACAGCAGACCTGTAGTACATCTATGGCATTGACATGATGGTGATACTCTGCTGTCCAACAGCTATAGACATGCCTGTCAACTGTCCCCGCTTTGAATCAAATCACAGCTCTGCCCTTGTTACTCTGTCTTACAATGGTCAACTCCTGCAAGAAAGCTAGTGGATTTTGAGTTAGACATATTGAAAGTATGTAAGGGTGTACAAAGCTGTAATATCACACAATGTACTGTAATTCACCTCCTCTCAGTCTGTCAATGTCACACAAAAATAGTTCAGGCATTGTAAAGGTGTCCCTGACTGTTCCCGATGTACTCTGGCTATGTCACTGTTTTGGTGACATGCATACCTCATTGCTTGAGAGCTATGGCTAACAAAACTGTCAACCACTTACAGCAGAAATTTAGGTCATAACCATTATTAGTGGGGGGACACAGGCCTAAACTCAGTGACAGAGTGTACATATTGGCCATACAAAGTAAGGCTATGAATAGACTAATGGACATTACTGTAGCATAAGTGTTTTCTAAGTTGTCTGAAGCGCGACAGCCATATTCTCTATATTCTGACAACAACCATCAATAATTGGCCAACTGTTTGTCAGACATCCACATGTTTGCACCAAAAGGGCCACATCTATGAGACACACATTCACATTCTGCAAACATCTGTGTAGTGGAGATGTATGATGCCTACAGGGAAGATATACTACAGCAGGTTTGCATTGCTGTCTGCCATTGTTGCACACAGGTGTTGCTGGACTGTCCCCATATAGTTGTTGTAACAGCACACATCTATTTGTCTGACAGTGGCTGTATGACATAGTATAGTAATGGGACTTTGCCCATATGGGACACATCACAGTAGACTGCAGTGATGGGTGTAAAGACATACATCAGACTCTGTCACAGGACACAAGCACATAACTATTATTGCTACTATCTTGGTGATATCCACACATATATTGTCTTGAGACTTAGGGGTATGGCTTGTGAGGGAACAGTGGATAGTGCAGCCCATTTTGGTTGTGCAGGGTCTGTACATAATGGATGTCCATGTATCTGGTACTGTGATGTGTTCCACTCTTACTGTCTTTCAGGAACAATGTCTCGCAGGAGGCACCCAGCATTTACAGCTGAAGAAAATAATGCTATCCTTGATAGCCTCATAGTGCTCACCACATTCTGCTGTCTTGGAGTTGCTAAAATTGTGACCAATGTGCAGCACTGTGGGCTGACCTCATCATGGCAGTGAACCACATCACCCAACAGGAAAGGACCTACAAGCACGTCCAGCACAGGGCCATAGATATGGTCAATGCTGCATAGCAAAGGGCAGTTTCTGTGGCCAAGGACTGCTGCCACCAGTGGAGGGCCTGCAACAGTGCAACCACTCTTGGCCACATAGGAATTCTGGGTGAACTCGGGATCAGCCACCAGCTCCAAGACATCCATCATCCCATACATCCCAGAGGTGGGTGCCACAGTATCCACATCAAATGAACATCCAGGTAAGTTTACTGTGTTCATTAGTGTAATACTGTATTAGTCATTGTGGCAGGCTCTGCATACCTGTACATGGATGTCAGGCCTATCTGCACTGGGGGGGGGGTTGGTTTTAATACACAGCTGTGCACATATTCTCAAAATCTCAGCAATGTAGGCAGTAGCACATTAGCTATTGTACATATAAATATACGCACATATTACCTTGTAACGATGCAACATGTGGTATTGCTGATAATACCTCTCCCTCAGATTTGCATAGGTACATCAGGTATGGCCAGAGTCCAAGGTCCAGTACCTGGTAAGTGTGATACTGTTGTTTGACAGATTGTATATACCCTAAGAATGTTAAGGGCTGCCATGTCGCCCTAGGCACAGCTGTTATGCTTAGCCAGAGTAGAATAGTTGTATGTTCCATTTTGAAGCAGTTAACTAAAGTGCATAGAATGGGTAATCATAGCTGTATATTTGTAGGAACATTAACACATTGGCACTTATTGTTAAGAAGGATTATGCAGCCTGCTATACAGGAGGTAATCACTCCAAGATGCTGTTCACAAGAGGGAGATGGTACATACCTGAGGCACTGATACTGCAACTGGAATATTATGCTTAAGAAAGATGCACTGGGTTTTAGGTGTAGGTCTGTCAGATACACTGTCATATTGCTTACCTCACAAGTCTTAACTGGATGTAGCTGTACTGCATGTTATAAAGGGCCAGTCTTGTCTGTGTATGTTGTGTGTTTGTGTGTTATGCATGGGATCAGAAATAAGATGTGGAATATGGAATGCAGTTGTGGCTCCTCATTTGTATGTGTCTGTGTGGATTACCATACATAATAGTGCAGGTAGTAATGCACTGATTTTGTCTTCCTCCTCACAGGTGAATGTGGAGATTGGCGTCTGTCCCCCTCACAACCTGATGTCAGTGTCGCATCGGACTCAGATGATGATGGTGGCCATAGTGAGGCACAGGTGGGGTTGTAGGGGGCTGAATCTGTCCCAGGGTTTGACATCCTTCTTCCTCCCCCATTGTCCCCACATTCTGTCGGTATGCCCAGATTTACCCAGTCCCCTAAGGCCACAAATATCCAACAGTCAAAGGGTGGTGACATTGAACAGGACAGTGTGGCAACTATGGCATCAGTGAGTGTAGACACTGGCTATAGCCAGAGACCTGGTGAGGTCCCACACAGGAAAATTGACAGGGGTGCTCGAAGGAGGACTGCTGCCCATCCACCAGCTGTCACAGGTGTCACATCATGGGTCACTCGCTGCATGTTTTGGTCCATCATGGAGACACAGGCACATTCAGAATGCAACACCAGATGGATGCTCAAGATTATGGATGCAGCACAGTCTGACATCCGTGACTGCCTCCACTGCATTGGTGACACCATGGATCATTTCACTGATGTAGTGGACAGACGGTGGGCTGAGACATTGTCAGTCTTTCATCGGACATTGTCTGTGCTGGAATACCTGGTTGGAATAGTACATCGGACACATGGATGTTGGTCAGCAAAACCATCTGCTGAGACTCTATGTGGCCATGCACACTCACACTCCTGTAGTGGCTGTACCTCCAGCACTACAGAAGGAAGTGTGCTGTCCACACCATGATGTGGCAGGCCATGGGAATGTGGTCTTGGGCAATCCCAGGCCCAGCAGAGAGCAGTCATCATTAGCTACTTGTATCACATCTGACCCTGGACATGTTGGTGCCAGTGCCATGACTGGCAGAGCCAGTTCCCGTGTTGATGGCCAGAGACAGTGAACTGTTCACTCTGCCATGCATGGTCCACAGCTGTCCAACATACACACACATGTAGGGCTAGCACTGGGCTTGACTGTGTACAAGCATACCCTGAAACACTATGGCACCCCCACACCACACCCTGTGCATGTGATGATACCTGTGCCATATCCCTACCATCGATGCCATCAATGCAGAGACATGCAAATATGTGTCTGATGCACAAGGTGAATATATTACTTTAAATGTAGTTGTGTAGTGTAGTATTGTTATGCCATGGCAGGTGTTGTGGACCTTGACGGGTGCTGGATGGTGACATGTACCATTACTACATTATTCCTTCGAGCACCCCTGTCAAACTTTGTGTATCTTTGTTGCATGATGTTAGACTGGTGGTAGTGTTACAGAATGACAGGTGTCTCACAGACCTGTGTATGTTTCTGTTCCAGGGGTCTGAGTGGCTAAGATGTGGAGACTTGGTGGCAATGCAGTGGCAAGGGATGGCATGGCAGCACAGCAGAAATAGGACATCGGCAAGGTACAGATGTATACTTGCATGATTACCTAGGTGCATATATGTCAAACAGTGTGTCAGGGACAATAGGGGCAGTCAGCGTAATCATGCATGCATACCCTGTGACAAGGTCTGCTACCCTTGATACGTGTCACCTGGGTGTTACACACATATAAATGTAGGTGGTGGCACATAGCAGTTATGCCTAGGTAGATGTGGGCTATTTAGGGCCAGCAGCTAGTCACGGGGCAATAAAATGCATGACCATTGAACTTAAATAGTCCACACAACCATATGTGCACTGTTGCAAGGGAACATATTTGTACACACACACACACACACACACACACACACACACACACACACACACACACACACACACACACAGTTGTCTGTTGTGAGATTAAAACCCCTACTTACATAGTAGCATGCACTAAAGTATAAAGTAATTTCATGAACTATAAAGCTTATTGATTAAGATTATTAGCCAGTACTGTTAAGGTGGATGACATCAGAAGTCCTTGTAAAGGAGGACAATGGAGAGGCTGGCAAGTAATCACAGGGCCTTAACATGTATAGCCATTTCACAGAGATAGACAATACAGACATGTCTTTACTACTACAAAGTGATATATTTACACCCATACAGAGAAATTTGTCTGGTGGGAGATTAGAATCCCTACCGATCTAGTAGTATACACTATAGCACAAAGCACTTATTGAGTGTGCTATGGAGCTTACCTATTACTAGGTTGTCAGCCAGTGCTGTTAAAGTGGGTGACATCAGCAGGCCTTGTAAAGGAGGACAATGGAGAGGCTGGCAAGCAGTCACAGGGCTAACACACACACACACACACACACACACACACACACACACACACACACACACACACACACACACACACACACAGAGCTGCCTGTTGTGAGATGGGAACCGCTACCTATCTAGTAGTGTGGCATTGATCTTATCTGTTATTAGATTGTCAGCCAGTGCTGTTAAGGTGGATGATATCAGCAGGCCTTGTACAGTAGAACAATGGAGAGGCTGGCAAGTAGTCACAGGGCCATAAAATGAATATCCATTGGGCAAGCATAGGCCAGATAATATGCCTGTACTGCTGTAGGGGATATATCTACACATCTACACACACACACACACACACACACACACACACACACACACACACACACACACACACACACACACACACACACACACACACACATGGTGGATGAGGTGAGATTAGAACCCATACCTACCTGTTGCCTGCTGAGTGACCCTGCTTGAGGCTGTTTTTGTATCTAGTGTCCTAGCACTGGGATTCCTGTTAATACCCCTGTTATGTGTGTACAGTTACACTATTGCCATGTCTGGCTGATTGCAGTTTGGTAGGTGGACAATTGGCAAGTGACAATATGGCCTGCCCAAGTCCTACGTTGCAAACATTGCAAATTACAGCACTTACACACGGTCTACAGGGTGACATTCCACAGGCACAGAGTTCTGTGGGTGAGTGTATTCTGCCATTATGCGGCCTTGCTCTGTTACCATCAGACAACTGTTGTGTGTGTAAGTGCAGATAACCTCAGCATTCTGAGTGTAAGTGGGGACATTTGTACATCCCCACACACATATACACATGTGTGTGTGTGTGTGTGTGTGTGTGTGTGTGTGTGTGTGTGTGTGTGTATGTATGTATATATATATATATTTATATACATTTAACCACCTTAACCTAAACAAATGGCTCAAGGATCCTGTAAACCCTCACCTTTATTACTACTCCTAATTATACTTATCATTCCCTATCTACTTACTCTCTATGAACACCATAGATTCCTAGGACTGCATACCCACATCACACACACCTCTGTCCTTACCCCTAGCTCCACTCATAGTGTTAGCAACCTCCCCAGCTCAGCTAAGTACTCAGCAGCCATATTTCATAGACTCCATCACATTTCTCAATTTAACCCACTAGCTAGAAAAAATAAGAACCTAATTTTTAAACTTCTACAACTCATCCTAAAAGTTCAGGTCCACTCCCTGTTAGATGGTGATATACACCCTAACCCAGGTCCTACCACTATCACAGCTACACAGCCTGATACACCAACAAATTCAATCACACAGACACTTACCAAGCCCCCCAACTCTCTCCTGATAGCTCATCTTAATATTCGTAGCATTAATAACAAAATAGCTCACCTGCATGCCCTTATTGATGTTTATTCCTTTGACATCCTCTGTCTGTCTGAAACATGGCTTAATCCATCAATACAAGACAGTGCAGTTCTACCCCCTGGCTATAATATCATAAGATGTGACCGTAACACTAAAAAAGGAGGAGGCGTAGCCATACTTTATAAGAATGGATTACAAGTTACCTTGTTAGACTCCAAACCTCCACTTTGCAACAATGCAGAAATTCTTCTAACTAACGTTCAGCTTAACAAAAGCAAAGTCATATATCTATCATGTGTCTATCTTCCCCCAGGCAATAACATCAACACATTAGAGGCTATCGTCAGCTGGCTCTCAAGTAACTACCCCCCAAGAAACCATTATACTTGGAGATTTTAACATTAACTGGAACTCCTGTATATCTGAGCAGCCTTCTACTCATATCAACTTATATGGTTTTACCCAAACTATAACATCACCAACCCGCACCAATAAAACTAACAACAAAACTAGTACCCTTGACTGGATACTCACTAATACCCCCCAACTAAACTATAAAACAGGCACCCTCCCTGAGGACATAAGTGATCACTTGCTTACCTATTTAATCAGAACAAAAACTGTCATCCTAAACTCTACCATCTGTAGAACTATTCGCACTACCAAAAATTTTAACCCTGCTCAATTTCAAGCTGAACTAGTCACCTGTGACTGGTCACCGCAGAAATACCTCCCAATAGATAATGCCGTGAAATACTTTAACTCTAAATTTCTAACCATTTTTGACAGCCATGCCCCATTACGCAAAGTTAGAATTAGAACCAAACCAGCACCATGGCTCACCAAAAAGACTAAACAAAAAACCCTCCAAAGAAATAAACAATGGGCCAAATGGCGCTCAACAAAAAGCTCCTCAGACCACCTGCAATTCAGACAGCTAAGAAATGAAACAAAAAAAGCCATATTAGCCGATAAAAGAAACTACTACTACCAACTACAACAAACCAACCAAAATAATCCCCAAAAATTCTGGCGAGGTATCAATAACCTCCTACACCCTGGATGCTCAAGTACTCCCTCTCCCTCTGGCTCTGATCACAACAATACCATCCAAATAGCTGACTCATTTAATACTTTTTTCAGTGAAACCATACAATCCCTAGCCAACCAGCTATCCCCTAGCATCCCAGGCTCTGCCACAACCTTTACCAATAATTCTCATCAATTTCATTTTCAGCCAGTGCCCACTTCACTTATCTGTAACCTCATACAGAAACTTAAACCCACTACTCTCTCTGCTGATAAATTACCTGCAGAATACCTGCAAAAAGCTGCTAAAGTCATAGCCTACCCCATATCCATCCTCATTAACAGAAGTATTTCTGAAGGATCTATTCCCCTAATCTGGAAAGTCTCTCACATAATTCCCCTGCATAAGGACGGTAACTCCAAAGAGTTGTCCAATTATAGGCCCATAGCTATTCTATCTCCTTTGGCAAAAATAATGGAGAAATGTATACACATACAACTGTTAACCTACCTACTCAATCACAATTTATTAGCACCCTGTCAACATGGCTTTAGACCATTTCATAGCACCACCTCTGCTCTCTTATCCTTCACTAACCATATTAACAGTAATCGTAATATTGATACTCTATCCTCAGCTGTTTTTATTGACCTGTCCAAAGCATTTGACATGGTGAATCACCACCTCCTTATAGACACACTCAAAAACCTGTTATTGGACAACCATACTATACAGTGGTTCCAATCATACCTACATAACAGGCAACAGGCTGTACTATGGGAAAATACTTTATCTTCCCACGTCCCAGTCACTCTAGGGGTCCCGCAAGGATCTATAAGCCAATAAGTTTCTAGTATCCATAACTAAATCATATAATAAAGCTGGGGATGCACTATTTTCAAATTCCATAGGGAAACGCTGGAATGTAATCCCTCAAGAAATAGCTACTCTACATTCCACCTCTCTGTTCAAAAGACAAATCAAAGCACATCTTACTTCTCAATGGCTATGTCCCTGTACCAATCCTGATTGAAAGTATGTCTCAATATGCCTTTTTAGTTTGTAGTTTTTTTCTTTCTGTCCCCCTACTGGCCTTACCTGATGCTTTCTGGAGCTGAGAGTTGAATCCTAAGGTATGCCTATATTTCTTATTAACTTTAGTATGCAGTTCTTATATTCTGTTGTATAACTTGACTTAATGTTTTTAAATATCATAGATATACTCTCTTGTACCTTGTATAAATCTATTAAGAAAATTCTGAAATTGTTATAAATCACTGTAATTTTTATCTATACTGGAGCTTTTCTCCCCGGGCCTCTACTGTAAACGGATATATGTCCAGCTAGACTAGCCCGGTCAACAAATGTAAAATAAAATAAAATAAAAATAAATAAATAAACTCCTATACTTTCCAATCTCATAATCCCCTATAAAAACCTAGATATACTACGCTCCTCTAACAAGCTTCTAGCTAGCATAACCAAAACTAACAATTTGGCTGGAAACTCCCTGTTTTCTAACACTGTGGGAAAAGACTGGAACCTACTTCCCAAAGAACTAACATCACTCTCTTCTTTGCCTCTCTTTAAACAAAAGCTCAAAACGCACTTTAAAATACATTGGTTATGCCCATGCAGTGAACCAGACTAAGCCTTCCCTGCCTGAGCTCATATTTGTCTATACCATACTAAGTTTTTTGTTTTATTTCTTTCCTCATTATTTTCTCTGATGAGGAACTGAACTGGTAATCACAAAGATACAATTACACATACTGGTTGACAAAAAAAAAAAAAAAAAAAGGTGCATACTTTATTTCTACTATGTTTATGTACTATGTAACAATTATCATTCCTTCATTGTTTGTATTTCATGTTTTTACTGTTTGGAGCTTTTCTCCTCGGGCCTCTACTGAAAATGGAAATATATCCAGCTAGACCAGCCCGGTCAACAAATGTAAAATAAAATAAAATAAATATTAGGCCCATTACTCTTCTCCATCTTTACAAATGACCTTCATTCTGTAATTCCTCAAGCTGACTGTATCCAATACGCTGACGACTCCACACTCATATGCACTGCTGCTTCTCAATCAGAACTTCAGTCACTAACCCAAATGACCTTTAATACAGTTGAAAACTGGCTCCTACAAAGACGTCTTATCCTTAACCCCAAAAAAACAAAAATGTTACTATTTACCCCCACCATAGAACCTCCCACTTAACTTTACTATTACTTCAAATGATAGAACTATAATATCTCCTGAACCAACCACCAAACTACTCGGGGTACTAATAGATAACAACTTGTCCTTTGAACCTCACATTAATAACACCATAAAAATAGTAAACAAGAAACTAGGTTCCCTCTATAGAATAAAACCCTTTCTTACACCTCCAGCCAGGGTTACTATTGCTCATACCCACCTCATCTCTACCTTGCTCTATGCCTCCCCTATCTATACCAAAATATGTAGAAGTAATCTGAGTAAACTTACATCATCCTACAACAATATTGCCAGATTTGCAGCTGGGTCCTCCTATAGAACTCATCACTGTATCAATCTGAATCAGTTAGGATGGTTAGAGCTGCCAAATTTAATACTTTTCAATCAATTAATAGTAGCCCATAAGATCCTGTATTTACCTCAAAATACACCCATACTTACATCCCTAGTCATCCCCTATAATAACCTCAAGACCTTACGCTCAGCTAATAACCTACTTGTACAAATATCAAAATCCAACAACTTAGCTGGTGACACCTTGTTCTCCAATACAGTAGGTAAAGCCTGGAACATCCTCCCAAGCCAGCTAACCTCAATATCCTCTGTCAGCTTATTTAAAAGCAAGCTTAAACCCTACCTCAAATCACACTGGCTATGCCCCTGTGTTAACCCAGACTAAGTACCTAACTATTAACTAGATTCCCACAATTCCTAACCTCCCATGATCATGATCTTGTGTTGTCTCACTAATTTTTAGTGAGCTTAACCTTCCTTAGGATTTTTTCTCATGTAAATAAGTATATACTGTGGAATGATCAAACACCTTCATATAGTATCACAACCTATGTGCTAAATAACACTAGAAATCCATCCTTGTTTGCTGTTCTTCTATACTCTATCTATTGATCTCTAGTGTTTTTCTTTCTTAGGTTTTTGTGAGTCCTTAGTATCTCTTATCATAAATTACTAGGTGTATCTAATTTTGTAATATGTTATAAAGATTTGTACAAGATCATTTCTAATACAAATGTATTAGTCTTATTCATCTATTCTTAGATAAATTTTTCCTTTTTCCTACTGAAATATAAAATATATAATCTTAGGCTTGTACTATAATTGCTAAAACTTATGTACCAAATTATACTGTTATTGTCTTTGTCTTGACCTTTTATGTTGTTGTAATTTGTGGAGCTTTTCTCCCCGGGCCTCCACTGAAAATGGACATATATCCAGCTGGACTAGCCCGGTCAACAAATGTAAAATAAAATAAAATAAAATAAATAAAATATATATATATGTATTTTATATATATATATATATATATATATATATATATATATATATATATATATATATATATGCTTATATATAACAGAGATGTCAACCTAACTGTAGCTCTGTGTGTGCATTATGCAACTGTGAATCAGTCTACACATTTATTTAGCTATATATATATATATATATATATATATATATATATATATATATATATAGATATATATGTTATATATATAGATATATATATATATATATATATATATATATATATATATATATATGTATAGTTAGCGGGTCCAGAAGTACGACCCTATTTACGTGAAAGTTCACTTAAACGAAAGTGCACTTTCATGAATTATGGCTCACTAAACCAGAAATCAACACAAAAAAGAAACACTGCATTACCGAAGCACACTACAGTGGATATAAGGAAATGTACCTGTTTCCCCACTGTAGTGATATCTCAGAGTTAGTATATATAAAATAGCTGGGGTGTGGGGGGTGCAGGGGGCTTGCCCCCCTGCAAAACTGCCTTTGTAGTGTTTCTTTTTTGTGTTTATTACCAGTTCAGTGAACCAGTATTTACAAAAGTGCATTTTCGTTTAAGTGCACTTTCGCATAAATGGGGTCATACGTCTGTCTTTCGAAAGAACGAGCTTTCGACAAAGAGAAGTAGACCCATCTTTAACATATATATATATATATATATATATATATATATATATATATATATATATATTTAATATTTATATCTATATCTATATATATATATATATATATATATATATATATATATGGGTCTACCTGATAATGCTGAAACTGCAAAATGCCAACAACGAGAACACCGCCACTGGAAGATCGACAATGGAGATGATCAACAGTTGAAAAACCCAATGCTGAGAACACTGACATGTTAAGGTAAGTGTGGGGGTTAGGGTTAGGGGCAGATTGGGGTCAGGTGAGTGTGCGATAGTGACAGACTGTAGGGTTAGGGGCAGGTTAAGTGAGTTAGGGTTAGGGCCCGGGTTAGGTGAGTGTGCGATAGTGCCGGACCTTAGGGTTAGGGTTTGGGTTAAGATTAGTGCATAGATAGTTGTGTATGTAAGGTTTATTGTAGGTTTGTAAGGTTTTTAGTGTGCTTGTGTTGTGTGTGTGCTTTTTGGACAGGGGATTTGTTTTGTTTGTTGATTGTCAGGATTGTGGTTTGTCAGGCATGTGAAGTTTCGTGTTTTTGAACTTTTGGTTTTGTGGTGTTGGTGATTTCGTTGTTGGTGTTTTAGCGTGTCGGTGTTATCAGGTAGACCCATATATATGTGCCACATACTGATAGATAAGGTAATCATGTGTAAGGGGGATACAGAGAGACAGATACATATACATAGCAGTCTGTATGCAAAGACATATTTCCACATAGCAGTTCTTTGGGCAGATGAGGCGTCAGACATGGGCTCAAGTTAACTAAGTTTAGGAGCATGTCCAGTGTGACTGTTAGTACTTACAAGGTGACTCCAGGCCAGACCAACCTGTACTCCAGTCTGAGATTTTGTGTGCTGCAGCCAACTGGCTGCTGCACCTGATTCATCAGTCCAGCACCTTTCTGATGTTTTATCCAAGGCATTCTCCGGATGTTTGCTGAATGTAATATATGACACATACCTATCAGCTGTACAGATTGTAAGAAAATGTACAGAGTTTTGCATCATATTTTTTGTATGTTTTACATAGCATTGTGAGTTTCTGGTATATTAGTAGCAAATCATTATAGACTGAATATTTGGAAATTATGTCAGACATTTGAGTTACTGACTCCATACACATCAGGACATTCATGATAAGGCACGACTTGTTATTTAAAATTTTCCGTAAGGCAACCTTTTCCAACTCATATTTGCATTTTAAAAGTGCTCATCCATTCTTTCAAAAGAAAAATTTAGTTAAAGGACAGTTAGTCCGTATTAGTAGAATGACATCTAGTGACAATGATTTTTTGGAAGAAAGCAATATTGTTTTAGGTATGTTTAGGGAAAGAGGATATCCTGAAAGTTTATTACAACAGATGCTAAATGTAGTGGTTGAACACAGGTGTGACCGATTTTTTCCTATTTTAGGACAAACTGTGACCCACTGTACTCAGTCAGGTTCATCCGACAACATTACCAATAACTTTAATGAAGCATTTGTTTTCGATTATTCTGGTGATGCAGGTGTTATTAGGGAGGTTGTCACAAGGGAATGGAATAAGTTTATTGAATTCTTCGATTTGGAGATTTTTAAGAAGAAAAAACCATTAAAATTTATTTTTAGAAAAGATAATAATTTCAAACAATTATTTGAGTTTAATGGACCCAACAAAACAAATAGTTCACTAAAAAGGTTTGGAACTTTTAAATGTGGATTTTGTGCACAATGTCCCCATGTCGCCAACCAAACACATATTGTTATCCCCTCAAGCGACAAAAACCTTGGTAGCAACACTTTTTCTAATTGCAACACCCAAGGTGTTGTTTATATTGCTACTTGTAATGTTTGTGGTGCATTTTATGTTGGAAAGACCGAAAGGAAGTTGAGAAACCGTATTTACGAACATACATACAAAATAATTAGACAAAACAACAAAAATGCACTATACAGGCATTCTTTAAAATGCACACAAGCTACTTTTAGTTTTTTTGTCCTGGAAACTGTCCCGAAAGAAATCAGGGGCGGTATGTGGGAGGCAAAATTACAATACAAAGAATTATTGTGGCAAATAATTTTGGATTCCACTAAATTTCCAGGACTTAATGATATGCTTTCCATTTCCTCTGTGTTGAAAGTTAGAGCTGCCAAGCTTTGAAATTTTGTAAATTTTGCAAACTTACCACAAGAGGGCACTATTGGATAACATTTAACACATACATATTCTTCAGTATGAACTAAAACTTGTTTTAATTAAAGTACAAATGGTAT
Source organism: Protopterus annectens (assembly GCF_019279795.1). Classification (NCBI taxonomy): domain Eukaryota; kingdom Metazoa; phylum Chordata; order Ceratodontiformes; family Protopteridae; genus Protopterus; species Protopterus annectens. Next base: position 862,897,945 of record NC_056726.1, read on the forward strand.
TTAAATTATATTCTATTGGATTTTATTGTATATATTTACATATTTTAATATTAAACATTTTTTTATCTTGTTATTTATCATAAACAAGTTAAATAAATATATGAATCTGTGTTGGTTTACTAAGGAATGCATTTTTTACTGTTTAATTAGATTAATTGGCGTTGGAGAAGAATTCATTGGTTAATTAATTATTTTGAACTGGTGCAGCTGATATATAAGGCTTTATTTGAACAAAGATCTGTGTTTTGATTTCTGAAGAAGACTTGTATGTACTGAGTCGAAAACGTACGCATTGCTGTGGCGTTATTTTGTGCTTGGGACTACACCAACTGTTACTATTATCTACTCGCTTTGAATAAAGGAGTAATTTTTAACATTTTGGCTTCACCCTTTATTTGGATTTCCAGGGCAGGCAAATCTTTTTGGTTTTGGTCTTTGTCAAGCTTGCTCATCATCGCTACTTGGTTTTTGTGGTTGTTCGATGGCAGGGAATCCAGAGGGTGAAACTGAACTTGGATCACCCCAACATCAAGGAACGGATGAATTACGCAAAGTGATAGGTCAACTGTCACAGCTTATCGAGTTACTGACTCCGGCTTGTTCTTCTATTATCCAATTGGCTTCCAGCATAGGCAGAGGTAGACCTGGTTGTTCCTCTGATGGTTTAGCTAGCAGCAAACAGACGAGACGAAGTTCTTTACGTGACACCTTGAACGACTGTTTAGATATGGATTCACCTAATACAGGAACCAATTTTGACGATTTTCCACCTTTACTGCGGTCAAATTTTCAACCTGCCAGTGGCCACTCTATTAATGGACGTGCTGGGGGCTCAAAGGAAACTCGTACAGCAAACCAAGGTGACTTTTCTTCCGTTTCTTCTCCTCAACGCTTTAAAGTGTTTTTGGACAAAGATTTTATTGTAAATGATGTTAATAGAGTCCCCAAATCAAAGGGGCAAGTAGTTAAATCCTATAGGGAAAACTGTGATGAATTATACTATCTTCTAGAGAAATACAAGCGCTTGGGATGTGACTGTTCGTTTCTCAGGACTTGTCTTGAGAAACAAATTGTACCAAAGGGGCTTCGTATTGTAAAGTTTCCTAACAATGTAATTCATGGTTCAGAATTTTATTTTAATTTAACCAAAATCTTTGATAAGTGTGGTTTAGACATGGTGGCAGCTATTATTAAGGAAAATGAACGTATTAGGACCTCTCTTTTGGGAAAGATAGAAAGTATTAATAAGAATATCACTAATGATTTAATTTTTACTATTGAAACTGAAAAGAAATTTTACTTTGATATTTTTTCTGATATTGAAACCAAGTGTATTAACAACATAAGAAGGAAAGAAAGTAAACTTGAGAGGGATTTAAAAGAATATAGGGAAAACAATGCATATCCACTATCAAAACCTTTTCATTCTTCTGGACGTCTAAACAATAGAGGTCCAGATAAAAGTCATGTGTATGCTTTTAATGATATAGACGAAGACAGACACCATGACCTTGAAGGACAGGATATCCATTCCCCATTAGTACAAACACCCCCTTTAAGGAGGTCGGACAGGATTCGCAATCAGAATCCTGTCCGTTACCATCCTTACAATCGCAGATGGAACCAGAGATGAATGTTAACCACGATTCATCTATTGCCCAACATGGACATACTTTTCATTGTAAGGGTTACAACATTTTCAATTACACTAACTTGGAACTGACTGTTACACACTTTGAATTGTTTTCAAAGGGGTTCAAATTCATCCCTTTACGTAAAGCTTACCTACCCAAAGTTATTGTTGATATAAAAATGTTTTTAAGGAAAATGAATTTGGCACTAATTTTTCAAGAAAACAAACAGGGCCTTTTAGATAGCAACCCCCTAAAGAAAAAAAGTATCTTTAATCCACCACTGCACCCACAGTTGAAAAATCTTGAATGTGTTATGGAAAGAGAAGTTAGAAACACTATAAATCAGCACAAGATTTTTTCCAACCTATCCTGTGAAGAGAGGAAAGTGTTTAACGAATTGAGGAACAACAATAACATTAGGATCATGCATCCAGACAAGGGTGGTGGGACTGTGTTGATGGACCACATTATTTATGAGTCCAAAATGAAAGATTTGTTACAAGACAACAATAAATATTCTAGGGCCTCGATCAACGAAGTTAACATATCCAACTCAAAAATTAGTTTATTGTTGAATGATCTACTTTTGGAAGGTTCCATTGATCAGGCGAGTTTTAATTTTTTGCTCAATAAGCACCCTAGAGTTCCTTCAGTATTTGGTATACCAAAGGTACATAAAGATCAGAGTGACCCACCCCTAAGAGTTATTGTTTCTTCTGAAGGTTCCGTCACTACATCCCTTGCAAAATATGTAGATGAGAAACTTAAACATCTTTCTAATCAGGGTGTTACTTCACTGAAAGACTCTTGGGATTTTCTTCGAAGTGTTGAGCACAATTTATACTCTCCAGAACTAGTGTTTGTCACGTTGGATGTGGTAGACCTATTTGGTTGTATTCCACACGATATAGGCCTTCAATGGTTGGAAGATAGTATGAGGGACAGTAGGCTTTTTTCTCAAGATGTTTTTAACAACTGTTTACTGTTCATGGAAACCATACTTAATAACAACTACATGTTCTTTGAGGGGGAATTTTTTAGACAAACTAGGGGAGTTGCCATGGGTGCTAAATGTGCACCGACCTATGCGAACATTATTTTATCTAGGTGGGAACAACTGTACGTTCTTGAAAGCCCTTTTGCACAATACTGGTGCTTATACCAAAGGTTCCTGGACGATATAGTTATTTTTTGGAAAGGAACCTTTGAAAATTTTAAGGAATTTTTAGAGTACATTAAAAGTACCACAACATTTCTGGACTTTACCTATGATTATAATCCCAGTCAGTTAACATATTTGGATGTTACTCTTATTAAATGTAATACTGGTTTCTCATCAAAAATTTTCCGTAAGGCAACCTTTTCCAACTCATATTTGCATTTTAAAAGTGCTCATCCATTCTTTCAAAAGAAAAATTTAGTTAAAGGACAGTTAGTCCGTATTAGTAGAATGACATCTAGTGACAATGATTTTTTGGAAGAAAGCAATATTGTTTTAGGTATGTTTAGAGGATATCCTGAAAGTTTATTACAACAGATGCTAAATGTAGTGGTTGAACACAGGTGTGACCGATTTTTTCCTATTTTAGGACAAACTGTGACCCACTGTACTCAGTCAGGTTCATCCGACAACATTACCAATAACTTTAATGAAGCATTTGTTTTCGATTATTCTGGCGATGCAGGTGTTATTAGGGAGGTTGTCACAAGGGAATGGAATAAGTTTATTGAATTCTCCGATTTGGAGATTTTTAAGAAGAAAAAACCATTAAAATTTATTTTTAGAAAAGATAATAATTTCAAACAATTATTTGAGTTTAATGGACCCAACAAAACAAATGGTTCACTAAAAAGGTTTGGAACTTTTAGATGTGGATTTTGTGCACAATGTCCCCATGTCGCCAACCAAACACATATTGTTATCCCCTCAAGAGACAAAAACCTTGGTAGCAACACTTTTTCTAATTGCAACACCCAAGGTGTTGTTTATATTGCTACTTGTAATGTTTGTGGTGCATTTTATGTTGGAAAGACCGAAGGAAGTTGAGAAACCGTATTCTGAACATACATACGAAATAATTAGACAAAACAACAAAAATGCACTATACAGGCATTCTTTAAAATGCACACAAGCTACTTTTAGTTTTTTTGTCCTGGAAACTGTCCCGAAAGAAATCAGGGGCGGTATGTGGGAGGCAAAATTACAATACAAAGAATTATTGTGGCAAATAATTTTGGATTCCACTAAATTTCCAGGACTTAATGATATGCTTTCCATTTCCTCTGTGTTGAAAGTTAGAGCTGCCAAGCTTTGAAATTTTGTAAATTTTGCAAACTTACCACAAGAGGACACTATTGGATAACATTTAACACATACATATTCTTCAGTATGAACTAAAACTTGTTTTAATTAAAGTACAAATGGTATTTAAATTATATTCTATTGGATTTTATTGTATATATTTACATATTTTAATATTAAAAATTTTTTTATCTTGTTATTTATCATAAACAAGTTAAATAAATATATGATTCTGTGTTGGTTTACTAAGGAATGCATTTTTTACTGTTTAATTAGATTAATTGGCATTGGAGAAGAATTAATTGGTTAATTAATTATTTTGAATTGGTGCAGCTGATATATAAGGCTTTATTTGAACAAAGATCTGTGTTTTGATTTCTGAAGAAGACTTGTATGTACTGAGTCGAAAACGTACGCATTGCTGTGGCATTATTTTGTGCTTGGGACTACACCAACTGTTACTATTATCTACTCGCTTTGAATAAAGGAGTAATTTTTAACATTTTGGCTTCACCCTTTATTTGGATTTCCAGGGCAGGCAAATCTTTTTGGTTTTGGTCTTTGTCAAGCTTGCTCATCATCGCTACTTGGTTTTTGTTATTTATAGGTTCATAGGTGTGTACTAGGCTAATGGCCCTGGAGACTTTACAAGTCTAGCTCATAGGATTACCTTGGCATCGTGCCACCTGACCTTAGTTCACAGTGCCTCTGTTGGGTAGAGCCACTGGAGTGATCCCCGGGGTGAATTTTCTATTTCCCATCCACTTATCAAGATTTATCTTCAAGTGGGCCAGTGAGGCACTCTGCTTGACATTCATGGGAAGTCTATTCCTTAACTTGGGCAGTATCTGGGTTATGAACCCGTCCCTCCAGCTTGTTCTGTTGATTGTGGTAATGAGGTTGAGGTTTCTGGAGTGTGTAGTGTGGAGGGATTGGGATTTCTTTAGATGTAGCATTTCTAACAGAGCTGGGTCAGGCATGGCTTTGTAAGTCAAGAGAGATCACCTCTAAGTAGGTGATATGAGACAGAGAACAGTTGGAGTTTTTTGAGTCAGTCCATATAGGGCAAGTGTTTAAGGCCTAGGATCCTCTTTGTGAGGTACTTTTGCAGCCTCTCCAGTTGTTGCAGGTGTCTAGTGAGGTACATGCCAAATAGGGCATTGTACTCGATAATTGGCCTATTGAGGGAAGGGTAGAGGGAGACAATGACCTCTTTCTTCCTGGATGCAAAACCCTTAGTAATGAGATTTGCTGCATAGAAGGAGTTTCTGACCACAGTGGCAATGTGGTGGTCAAAAGAGAGGTTGCTGTCAACCTGTGTTCCCAGATCTCTTATGACGCCTTCTGTGTTCAGTTGATTACCATCGATTTGGTAATTCATAGGAATAGGGTTTTTCCCAACGGGGATTATGACACATTTTTTTCCATTGAACTTAAGGCTATGTTTTTGACATCAGTCATTGGTCTCAGTGAGGCCTTTCTGTAGGATGTCAAGATCACTTGGGGAGTTAATTATGGCTACCAACTTGCAATTGTCTGTGAACTTTGCCAGCCAGAGTCCATTTGTGTTGGCCTGGACTTCAGAGAAGTAGATACCAAACAGGAGAGGACCCAGGACTGAACCCTGTGGGGCTCCACTCATGACTGGTCAGCAGTCTTACTTGGAGTCAGCTACTTTCACGCTGTGGATTCTATCTGTGAGACAGTTTGCAACCCACTTATTGATATAGGGGTTGATGCCTAGCTTAGTGAGTTTTTCAATGATTCCTGAGTGGGGAATGGTATCAAAGGCCTTAGCCAGATCAACGTAGGCTGTATGAACCACCTTGCCTTCATCCACATCTCTGGTGACTGACTCAAAGAAATCGACCAGTTTGAGCAGGCATGATCTACCTTTCGCAAAACCAAACTGTGTGGGATCCAGAGTTTGGAGATTCCACATATTCTTGTTTATTAGGTCCATGATGATGCATTCCATAGCTTTGATATCAGACTTGTCAGGCTAATGGGGCAATAGTTCCCAGGGTCTGTAGTCACTCCTCCTTTGTGGAAAGGGATGACTGTAGCAGTGCGCCATTTGGTAGGGACAAAACCTGAGGTAAGGCTGTGATTAAACAGGGCACACAGGTGAGGTGCCAGTTCACACTTTAGTTCATGTAGAACACAGCTAGGGTTATTGTCAGGTCCCATAGAAGCTGTATTCTTGGCCTTGGACTGCTATTTTAACCTGTGCAGCAGTAATACTGGCTGCCTGGCAATCTACTGGTATTGCAATTGATCCTTTGGCATGGGAAAGAGGGGTAAAGTTGGCACTGAATCTGTCGGCCAGTATATTAGCAATATCTGTTTGCTCGGTATAGGAGTTGCCATTGTGCTACAGCTCCGAGCAAATCTGTGTATTGCCGTGGAGATTCTTTACATAACTATAGAAGGCCTTGTGGGTGTCTTTACTATCTGATGCAATTCTGTTTTCATAGCTAGCTTTAGAGGATTGGATGAGGGATCTCAACTTTTTGTTGAGGCTGATAAAGGAGTTTTTCCAGTCTTGGGACTTCACCTTATTTTGCATCAGTTTCCTCCTTCTGTTATAGAGTTTGTTTATGGCAGGGGACCACCAGATTGGCTTCCTTATTTTGGAGGAAATCATCTTTGTTCTATTGGGTACTGAGAGATCCATGCATTTGTGTATGTGTTCATCCAGGGCATTAGTGTAGCATTCGGCAGTCATGCAGCTGCATGTGTGCCGTGAAGTTAGACAATTCTGTTTTTAGGAGCCCAAAGTTAGCTTTGGAGAAGTTTTTCATGGTGGTTACCTTTGCAGGTGGGTGGGATGTGGATTTCTAAGGTGATTAGTTTGTGGTCGGATCTAACCAGGGAGGAGTTGACTATTGGTATAGAGCAATGGTCGCCCATGTTAGTAATGACCAGGTCAAGGATGTTGCTACCTCTAGTGGGGGTAAGAACAAGCTGGTCCAAGCCATTGGAATTAATGAATTCCAGGAAATGTTGGACAAGTGTATTGGTACATGAGTAGTTTTCCCAGTTACTGGAGGGGTAGTTGAAGTCACCCAGTATGAGAGTGTTAGTTTGGACCCTAATATTCTCCAGGGTGCTTAAGAACATGGAGTTTGAGTCTTGGGTCATGGTTGGGGACCTAGAGCAGGCTACAACCTGAATCACTGTCTTACCCAGTGTTAGCTGCATCTGAAATATCTCTGATGCATTATGTTGGGCTATCAGTCTGGAGGTGTACGCATTCTTTATGAATATGGAAACACCACCGCCTTTGGAGCTTCGATCCTAGTTCTGGGGCTGAAAGGTGTGGAATGAGTTATAGCTTGGTAGTTCAGGGGTACTTTCTGCTGCCTTGAACCAGGTCTCTGTTACAACACAAATGTAGATGTTCTCCATTTTAAGGAGTGCTTCGAGCGAGTGCATTTTGAGATTTAGACTTCTAGCATTGAGCAGCATGACCCTCATATTGCACTTGTTTGTAGATGTTATGGTGGTGATTTGATCTTTGGAACACCACATAAAAAAGGCACTATAGGGGTGGCAAGAGCCTTGGCCAGTATCTAGAAGCCCAGGGCTGACAGATGCAGGCCATCTCTGGCAAAACATCGAGGTCTGTCAATCATGTCATCCCAGGTAGACAGATACTAGATCCCCTTAGAATGGCACCAGAAACTTGGACAATTGTTGAAATCAATCATTTTCTGCTTGAATACCTTCTCTGAACTTTCCACATTTGTCTGGTCAATAGTTAATCCTTCTCCTTATATTTGGGTCTTTGTCCCACTATTGTTCATGGCTTTGTGCAGATTTCCTGCTCTAAGTCATTGAGAGGTATGATGTGACTGGGGTACATGATGTAACACCACACACAGGGTAACAGTCTTCACATCTCTCACTGTACATGTTTTTGAACTGTACATGTTTTTGAAGTATGTCCAGCATTCCCCCCCATTTGTCTGTTCTGTTCCTCATACAGTTGTGTTTATCCAGTAATATACTACTGAATGCAGTCCACTGAGTTGTTGTAAGTACTGACACAGTTATTTATTTATTTATTTTATTTATTTAACATTTGTTTACTGGGAAATTCTGACTTGGAACAAAGCCAGTTTTCAGTGGAGTCCTGGGGAGAAATACTCCAGCTGCATGTCTTTATTACGTGGGAGGAAACTGGAGCACCCGTAGGAAACCCACATGAATGATGGGAGGACATGCAGACTCCGCACAGAAGGCACCCCAGCCAAGAATCGAACCGGTGAACCTTTTGCTGAGAGGTAACAATGCTACAGCTGCACCACTGTGTTGTCCAAGTGGTGGCAGTTAATTGATGGCCTTTACATCCTGCTGCTAATGTGACCTATTGCAAACTGCTGTTATACTAGCCACCTTCTAGGTTACTCAGAGCATGTATAATGTCTGTAGTTTTGGCCCTGTGCCCCCCCATTTTTTCTGGCTTTGTCAAGCTTTCTTGCAGTAACAGATAGTGGCATTTTGACAGTCTGTGAGACTCCTACCATACAAGTAAATCACATGCAAAAGCTGTAGATACAGCCAGTTTCAAACCATCAACGATGCTAATGTCCTTAGCCCAGTGAGCCACACCAGCCACCAAAACGTGAGGAGTAATTCCTCACATTATCATCCGCATACAGACATAAACTTTGACCCCTTCTGTGACCTCTATGTTTTGTGGAAAATAGAACATGTGTCCAGGTTCTTTATGACAGCAATGGAATTTTGTGATCTGCTGCTATATTCTTGCAAACATACTCTGTTACTGCAGTTGTGTGGGAACACTGATTTGTTGGTGGTAGGCGACACTGGCACTGACAGTTGTGTGTCTGTCCTATAACCCCACTGTTTGGTATTTCCCTTGCATAATGCAGTGGGGTATCCAGCCATGTGGCCTAATGCATATTATGGGGGAATCAGTATTGGGCAGAGTACCTGTTGTCCCAAGTAGCTGTTAGCTCTCTTCAAGTAGCCCAGTAGCCCACTCTATTCCCTTGAATACATGCAGCAAGTCCATACATATGCTACCATAGTCTAGTCCCCGTACATTTGTTGTATTTGAGAGTGACTTATTGTATGAATGCAGTGGTTGAGAGACCTGTGTTTCAGGACTGACTCTGTCTGATGCACGGATTAAACAGCCAGTACATGGTTAGGTACAGGTTGTGTGGTCTGGCTGGCATCCTTTTTACTATGTATGCGAGTCAGAATAAGGTGTCAGTCCCAAGGACCTTAGGTTGTCAGTGCATGTGAATGTGTTGCCTCTTGGCCAAGACCAGAGCATACTGGGCATGTCTATGTCTGCCTATAGGGACAGCCTCAGGGGGTTCCTCCTCCAAGACCCCTGTGGGTGTGGCTGTGGTGACCAAGGCACTGATGGGGGCTCTGTGTCCCTTCACTGTTATGATCATGGCACAACTGTTCCTGCAGGATCATATTGTGTAACATGGCACATACTGTGAATATCTCTTCACATGTGGCTGGAGAGTACTAAAGGGCTCCACCAGATATATCGAAGCACCAGAACCGTGAATTGAGCAGACCAAGCACACTCTATGATGTTCTTAGTTTGTGTGTTTGCCTCATTATGCCATTCTTCAGTAGGTGTGTGTGCATTTCTGATGGGTGTCATGATCCACGGTTCCAGTGTGCAGCCAGCATCCTGCAGTAGATGGCCATATGGGATGTTCCCCCTGGGAAACATCTGGTACAGCTGTGATGCATGCCAGACATGGGAGTAGTGATAACTGCCAGGGCTGCCAACACACACATTCATGATAATGTCCTGGGCATTGCACATGACCTGGCAGTTGATTGAGTGATACTCTTTGTGGTTGATGTAGACTCTACCCTTCTCACTGGGCAGTGCTTTGATGTGGACATGAGTGAAGTCCATAGCACCCAATACTTCAAGGAAGTGTGCTACAAGGTAGAAGAGATGACTATTGCTGGCCGTCTCCTCAGGGGTGTGGGGTAAATAAATGTGCTCACTGGCAAGTGTTTGCATGGCATCCAGGAACTGGTGGAGTACCCTGGATGTTGATGCCTGAGAGACCCCCATCATGTCCCCAGGTGGTCTTTGAAAAGTACCTGTAGTTAGTATCCTAAGGGCTACACATACCTTTGTTTCCACTAGGATGGAGTCTCCTCTGTTGGCTCTGTGTCTGAGTTGAGGGTGGCAGAGATTGTTGAGTTCTTGTAGTATGTCCCTGTCCACCCTGTAGTGTTCTACAATCTCCCATCTCATGTAGCTTCTGGAAGGTTGCTCTGGGCCTGAACACTCTTCTCCTTCTCAGTCTAGGCCTATTGTCAGCAGCAGCATTAGCACTGACCTCAGCATCTAGCAGATACAGATGTAGCAGAGCTTCCAGCAGCCCCTAGCATTCTGTCAGTTAAAATTCCCAAGTCTGTACTCCAATGGTGCAGAGCATGGGAGAAAATCAGATTGTAGGTTGTATGCATACTTTATAGTGCTCTGCTGCAGATGCAGCCAGTGTGATTGGCTAAGTATGATGCATTCCACCTGCCAAGTATATCATTAAAGAGGTGGAATGGCCCAGTTTAGGTGGATCAGGGGTCATCAGTAATTTATATATGATTGGGTTTCTCAGCTAATTTCTTTTTTTTTTTTTCCTTTTTTGACAGCTTTCCTTGCTAAGAACTGCGGTGAGGGACACAAACCCATGCTGCAGGTATAAACAATGCTCAAAAGTCAATAGACACTCTCCCATGAACAGGCATGCTCAGCACAGCAACACATCATGCAAACACACTCAAAGCAGCTTAGACATGCACCCTTAAGCTAAACAAAGCTTAACAACACTGGGCACCCCCCCCCCCCGGCTCAGCTCAGTGGAGCAGCGTCCAAATGGATGCTGCTGTGCTCCAATGGTCTTAAATAAATAGAGACACACCCCCTTTTGATGTCAGCTACCTCTTCTGTGGACAGCAACATGGGTCTGGGGCTACACAGATGTGATCTGCGGGCACAGATACCTATTTTTGCTATTCAGTGACCACAGCTCATTTACATACATATCCATGCACACAACCGGAAGCTACACTATTCCAGGACCTGCCTCCTTAGCAACCACAGACATCTACCATTGTACATACTCCATGCAAGGACCTATAATGCATTTTTGTCACATATTTTATTTTATTTTTTTGTTTTTACCCTTTTAAGTATTTTTTATTTTTTTTTTGCATAATGACGTTTGCACACTACTGCGCACCACGCAGGCATAATATGGGTATTAAAAAATAATTATTTTAAATTAGTTTCCATTACTTTTGGGACATACAGGGCATAGATTTGCACACATCCTTGTCTGCTATGCTATTTCTGACATTCTATCTTGCCTTTTACAGCCCCTGTTCACGTTTTAATTTCATGTACATGGAGATTTTCCATGTACACTTCAGACACCAACATGGGGTCTGCAGGACTATTTATCTGCTTGCTGGATCACTCCAGCACCCTCATTTGCAAGTAATTCACTTGCTTATGAGGTGATTTGTATGCCACAGACACTTCTGTGTTCACACACTCGTGCATGCCCCTCAGCTCCGTTTACTGGATCACACAGCTGCTTACTTCTGTGTAAGCTCTTTGCCACTATGCCTACCTGGGAAATTAATCCATGTAGGGTTTATTGAATTCCCCCTATTGCCATTAATATGATCTTATATGAATCCTAGTTTGTTGCTATGAGAATTTTATTGGTGCTTATCTAACACAATAATTGAGAAAGTGATTACTTTGTTAGCTGTATTTAATATCTGATTATACTACAAAGTAATTAACTGATTATTGAAAGTTCTGGAAATCTGCTATATTTAATTGTATTGATGAGCTTGCTAGATTATCTCAGTTATCTGGAGCAGTTTTGCATGAGTGATGATAGATGCATATGGTATTAATAACACCAACTATATTGCAATATCTATGTAATTGTAATACTTATAAATTATACTTACTAGAGAATATACTTAGTTTTTTTCTATATTCCATACCAGCAGTAACAGAACTTGATAAAGTCCTACTAAAATATAAGACACAGAAATAGAAAACTAGGCATTTGTCTTTCAGATTCTTTGATTTCACATTTGTTTTCCTGTTGTTTTTCACAGCTAATCTCTTCAGTGGTAAAACACTCCAACCCATGCCTTTAGCAGATTCCAAAGTTTTATTGTTTTGAATATAAGCCATAGTATTTATTGATGAGTTAAACATGTTGAAATCATCAAGGAAATGTATGTAGCATAAAACAAGCTTTAGTTCCATTCTTTTTTTAGTTATTTTACTAATAGAAGGCAAGACCTTTTTTTTACTTACAAATCTCTAAAAATAGTCATTGTCAATCCTGATGACATTTTCTCCAAGTCTAGGAGAAGAGCTGAATCATACTGAGTTCAAAATTAATATAGTTTTAATTCTGCACATAAATTTGACAATTATCGATTGAAAAGGAGAATTTATCTTTGTGGAAGAGAGAGCAGTGACCTATGTGTTCTTTCAATACTAAAACATAAGGCTCCTGGTGAATTTAGTGCATTTTGAAACCAAGTTTTTAGAAAGTTAGTTATGGTTCCTCCTTCATATTTCTCTGATAAGCTATATATCTTAATATTATTACTTCTGTTTTCCATATTATCAGGTTTGTGAAGAAGTCAGTTGCTCTGTTTTAATATAAATTAAATATGACTTTCACCTTCAGTTATTCTATCCTAAAAGTCATTCAAGGCATCCTACTTGTTGCTGATCTGGGCACTTTGTTGTTTAATTTGGTTTCCAATTAAGTCTATTAGTTTTTTACATTTCACACTGATATTCATATTTATGTTTAATTTACCCATTTTAATAGAGCTGTCCTAGACACTTTACACAAGAGTTACCTGACAGAGGCCATCATTTAGGTATCCATTAGGAGTGATTTGAGGACATTTTTTCTTATTTCACTTGTCGGGCAAGGGAAGGGAGCATGTAATGGGTTGTCTGAGATGGATGTTCCCTTATTTTCACAGTGGGCATTGCCATCAAGCAGACCCACTACCTAGTCCAGAAATACAGGAAGCAGATTCCCTGGTCTTTATGCACCTTCCCTGTTTGCTTTCAAGTGCACACAATGCTCACCACACCCTAGGAAAGGCAAGTGGGTCCAGCTCCTTCACCCTTATCCTTCCCTGCCTAGTTCATCCTTTGTCAGGTCTACTGATCAGCTCTTGGTCACCTTGGTCACAGTCAGGATTCCATCCTTCTACCTTCTGCTCCAAACAACCAGACAAGTAAATAAAAAGCAAGCAGGAATCTCAGTCTCCCTCTCATTAATGGACTGTAAACAAGTGTCCCCGCATCTCCTACAATGAAACTGTAGACTCATTTATGGACCTGGGTGTATGAGTAGATTCAGTTATGACTTTTTCTAATCATATCAGCCAAATGGTTATGATAGTTATTGAACTATAGGCTGTATAAAAAGATTTATAAAGTCTAGGAAATGAAAAATAATGACGTCATCGTTTGTTGGTTACATTAGACCCAAGCTTGAGTAAGGGATAACAATATGGAAACTTTATAAGAAAACAAGCATGAGTAAACTGGAAAGAGTACAGCGGAAATATACCAAGAGCATCCATGGATGTGAAAATTCAAGTTATTATGAAAGACTAAAATATCCAAACTTGTACAGAGTCTCATACAGATATCTAAGAAGAGATCTTACTCAGGTATATGGGGCATCTAAAGACAGCTACCTCTGGGAATGTTTGGGTTTATCAAAATACTAGGGAATCATCAAACAACCTATGCAGAAGATTCTGTTGGTATGAGAAGTGTACTAGTTGGTTCTCTGACAGAATAGCTGATGCATGGAACAGACTACCAAATTAAATTAAAGCAAGTACTAGTTTAGATATTTTAAGAACAGCCTGGACTCTTATTATGGGAACAAGTGTTTTGGTATATTGGCAAGCTAGAAGGGCATTTAATGCCCATGCTTGAAATATTTGTATGTATGTATGTATGTACATTGAAGGTTGTATCATCCCTTCCCATGCTTCTAAGTTGTTTTCGGTGTGAGGTTCCACAACCATGGAGATTAGTTCCATACCCATTTTTAGCTTTATACAAATATTGCATTAATTTTCATGTTTGTATAATCTCAAAGTAAGAATAGTTAGCTAAAAGATTGAATGTGGTACGGACTATACATGGAGTTTTGAAGTGTCAGTACTGCCATGCAAGTAATCTGTTACAGTGACATGGTTATTGAGGAGTTTAGTATTCAATATTATAAAGGTAGATGCACTATGCTAAATCATTCCCACAATGACTTTGATTCTGATAGAGTCCCTGTATATTCCTAATAGTAGACGATGAGAACACACCAATATCATTAATAGATAAAAGTCACCACCCAATGCAATGCTGGTTTAACTATATCACTTCAAAGAGAAAAACACTTAGAGGGGAAAATTGCTGGCTGATGACAAGGACAATCAATGATGGTAGACATGGCTCACCAGAAGGCAGAGACAGTCTCACCCATCAGAATACTTTCCCATTAAAAATCTGATAAAGCAATATTCAGAGCTCTATAATATTGATGTAAATTAATTTTCCTGAAAAAGTATGTAGCAGTCCCCTTTTAACCAATAACAAAAAATTAAATTAGACAGTGGAATACAGGGAAGCCTCTGGTGAATACACACGATCAAACAAAAAGTGAATAAGTGCAGCATTTCCCATTGACGTAAAAACAGTAGGAATGACAGGCTGAGTTGTAGTGCTGACTGACGTGTACAGAGTTGGAAGATCATGTGGTGAATGAGCAATTTGCAGCTGGCACTGAGTCACTCTTTTAGACAAAGCAATAACATTTTATGCGTGCTCAGTCCTTTGTGACTTTTGAATTACAGCATCTATTCCTAAAGCAGATCTAATCTTACTACTGCATTATGCAGAATCCAGTATACACCACATTTTACTCCTTCCTGTGATAGTTTACTTTGAAAGATTGGACTGTGTTGGAAGACATCAACTAATATCTCTAGCAGTGGTCCTCAAATGTCATGCATTTATTTCAAATTGCACAAATGTGTATGCTAAATAGTTCTAAATTAAGGCAGTTATCCAAGGGTACTACTGATGTCTTAGCCACTGACCTGGTACCATTCAATATGGGTCAAACTCATTCAGAGCTTGATGGTGATGTAACTATAAAATATAAAATTTCTAAGTGAAATTCCTTTTCATCTTCTCCCATCCATCATGTTAACATACCTAACCATAGCCAAGTGTGTGATGTTCTGAATGGTTAGATTATTGGCAATTGGTCATCTTTCCATCCATGACCCCTTTACTCTTATTGTCATCTTCCTTTCTTTTTACCCTCAGTGCATCTGTAGTCAGTGCTGTAGCAGGAATGAGTCTGTCAAAATTTGCAGGAAAACAATATTCTGCATTTTTGGATATCGAACAGATTTCCTATATGAATAGTGTCCTTAGAAGTTTAAGGCAATAATTAAAATTTAATGGGATGTTTACATTATTTGATTCCTAAATCACTCTTAAGAAGGATTGTAGTATCTGATAATTCTGGAAATACCATGAAGTCTTATAGGGGATGGTGTTGATCAATGCACCATGCTTTGTGCATACTAAAATCCTTCATCAATCATGACCACCAAGAGAAGACCTTAATTAAGTTTGTTGAGGATTTAATAAACTCCATGTAGGAATAGTGTAAGACCTACATGGAAGGTACCATGGTTGTGTCTGTGGCACCCTCTTAGCAGTGCGCCTTGCATATTAATGAAGGCATGCTGCTGAGAGAGACCCATGTAACACGGTTACAGAATTGGTGTAGGGGGTATGTTACATTATCTGGAAATGAGTAACACAAGTCCTGCACTGTCAAAGTGCTGGATGGCACTGAAATATAAAAGTTAAATATTTTTTTCTTTTTTCTTTTTTTTTGTGTTTTCCCAGTGGGGCGCTTAGCAATGGAAAGTGCCAGACATCTAAAAATAGAAAATGGATGCTTTCAATTTTCATATCAAATATTAACTTTTAAGCATAGCTGAGTGGCTTTGCACGGTGTAGCTTGGTATTCAGTAGTGCTTAAACGTAGAGGAGAGCTATATAGGAATTTATAGCAACTGTCAAAATATCTGTATAGCTGAATGGTTAGTCATGGCCTTATGTACAGTAGGTGCATGGTTTGAATACACAGACAGGCCATTCTGATTTTATAGCTGATAGCAATATTGTATAACTTATTTATATTTTTATAGATGTATTTATTGGCATTTGTTAACCAGATTAGTCCAGCTGGGCCAGAAGCCATTTTCAGTGGAGAACCAAGGAGAAAATATCCACTTATACACAAGTTTGCAATACATAAAATTTACACTCCAAAATAGGGACATTAAAATACACAAGGTCAGGAAATCATAGAAGTAAATTACATACACATAATAATAAAGTAGTAGTAATGAACAAATCATTTTATTTTTTTTTATTTTTTTTTAAATCTGGTTTGCTCTTAGCTAAGCTCTGCCAAGCACTGCTAAGCAAAGCCAAGAAGTGCTTAAACAGAAGCCATTTTATCACTGCTTAGCAACACACAGCTCTGCTTAGCTATTTTGGGCACTGCTAAGCTCTGTTTAAGCAGTCCTCAGCTCAGCTAAGCTGGTTTGCACATTACTAAGCATTGCCAGTTTAAGCACTGGTTGGCTGAACTCAGTGGGTTTGCATGATGCTAAATGGAGTGCCACATTTTTAAAAATGGCCCAGTGGTGGCAAAAGGCAGGAAAACAGTCTTATTTAAGTGCAACAGGTGGGAATACAGCCAGTATCTGTTGTATCTTGGCAGAGACTATGGCAGGAGAGAGGGTGTGCACTTCTTGGTGCAGTGTTGGGGCATTCTGAAGTCCAGGGTCATGGTTGGACTCCTTGTAAAAGACCATGACATCTGGCTGTTGCATGGCCAGTACCAGGGATCAAAATACATTTACAATTAGAGACCTAGGACTAGCTGGCATGCAACCTCACCATTGCAACTGGTATGCCCCACACAGGTAAGCAGGTGCATCACAATGTCTATGACCTGAAGCATAGGAATGGGGATCTCCTGGCCACTTAGATCCAAGATGCCCAGGATGACAATGCCCACAAGGTTGTAAGTGTAGTTAGCATTGTTTTACCAATTACTAAGCTGCATGTGTGATAGACAGGTACCACACAGTGAATGAAGGTTAGCTAATAAAGATGTGTTTTGCTAAACTGTAATTGTGGAGCTGTACTACAAGATATAATGCATTATATTTGTTATGCACTAAGATCTGAACCTAGAATAGGAACAGCCAAGGTATACAGTGTATATTTCAGGATTGTCTTGTGTGAACCATTGCATTTCAGCTATATTCATCCCTGATCTTAGTTATGCTGCTGCAGGCAAGTATGAAACTGTAATAGTTGTAGACTGCAAATATACCATCTGCAACTGTATATGGGTCAGGTAACCAACCCAGCACTCCGTAATGGTCTTTACACATCACACATAGTTCCACTCACTAAGGGTTATTTATTTACACTTGCATTCCATGTATTAATGCACAATTCACCTACTATCTCTGTCATGCATGAATCTCATTCATGTGTGTTAAAGTGTCACTGCAGTCTTTTATTATACTCAACCTCTATTACTAGGTCACAGTTTGTCACCAGGTGAGCTCTAGGCACATATCAGTCAATCAATATTCAGTTGTGGCTCAGCAGCTCAGTTTGTAAACAGTAGGTATGATGTACATGTTGTCACACACAGACTGGAATTCAAATCTGGAGAGAAGCATTACTAAATATTTATAGATACAGTTATGTATTGTTAACAGCTGTTCAAATGGGTAACTAATCCAGCTGTGACAACATGTTAACAGCATTGCTTAGCAAGGTGATAAGACATCAGTATATTAAAAGTCAACAACTACAGTACTAATACAGGTTAGTAAAACAAAACTTTTTAATGTTGGTACAGCTGTATGCATGGTGAGTCTGTGAATGTCTGCTGATAATCTAACCCCATGCCTGCCAAGGATGGCATGATAAGCGTAACATCTCTGTACTGTGCACAATAAATGTCTCTCAAGTGTCATGCTGTCATGGGCTGTGATCACTGGTGCCAAATCCCTTGGAGACAGATTTAACATACACTTGATTTAGGTCAATGGCACAGTCACACTACATCAGTCCACAGTACACCATTGTACTCATATTTGTTCCCCTGACAGGTAATAGTCCCCTGTAGTTGTGTACCAGTAGGTGTTACAGCTTGGCCCATACTGTCCCATGATGATAGCTTGAGATGTATGTACGTACTACAGAAGCTATAGAGCATTGTTATACATAAAGTAAGAGCAGACCTGTAGAGTATATTCTGAATACTGTTGCAAACAATATAGCCTATACTGGTAGTAATGGAATGCCTTTCTCTCTCCCCTACCCCTTATCTGCATTATAATTTATTAATGTTATACATTGGGTATGGCTTACTTTTAACATATGTTTTTCTCAAAATGTTATGTTGAGCCTTGTGTTTTATTACTGTTATATATTACAATGATTGCATACTAACATACCTTGTTGAATTACCTATGTTGTTGGCCTTTTGCTGTAACTGTTACTGGCATGATGTTGCAATATTGGCTGTTGTACCACTTATTATTGTGTTCCATATGCTATGCAATGTTATGTTACTGGATTAATTGGAACAATCTGGCATGCTGTTATAACTAACATTTAAATGTGTTCATTACTAACCTATACACTTTGAAAATCCTCAAAACCATAGCTCGACTGGGTAGGCCAGTTCCCACGGATCCACCTAACCTACTTCAACTGGCTGTGGCCCCAGGTCCAAGCTCATCTGGGACCCAACCTGGAGCTGCTCCCTTCGCCAATCCTGCACCACATATGGGTGGAACCGCCTCAGGGGGCAGGGTCCATCCCCCGGGGAGTGGGCACAAAGAGGGAGTTGTCACCCAGCAACAGCTACCAGACGTGGTGCAAAGGATCGTGCAGCAAGGGTTTGTTGATAGACTAAGCTGGACTGAGGGAAGACTGACCAACCTGGAGGGGGAGGCTGGCCCTGGTGCTCAGCCCCCAGCACAGCCACATTCAGGGTAGTGAAGGAGCAGTGGTAACTGCCCATGGGTGGGGAGCTCAGTCCCACTACTGCCATCTGGGGGCACATGGCTCTCCAATTACAAAATACCCACCCTGTCCAAGGTGTTTACCCCCCTCATGTGTCATACAACACCCTTGACTGCTGTCTTGTCTGTCTTGTCTTTTTGAAAATTCTACCTCTTCTACCAACCTACCTTCCCACACTTACCTATATCCCTTCCCCAGCATTCCATTTTCTCCTTAAAAAAATGGGCATCTGTCCCACAAAAAAAATCACCCCATACCTACCTCTCCATTTCTGCCCCACATACTCTGCCCACAATCAATCATTACAGCAATTAATCAACACAGTTATGTCTCCCACATCATTTTCTCTGGGATGTGAGGCTCCAAATTCCAAATTGTCCATAATCTGCACAGCTGTTGGTGTACAAAAAATGGAGATCTATGGCCCTATCCTACACCCATCCTGCACATCCTTACCTGCCTTTCACATTATTTTTCTCCCTACTTGCCCCCATTTCACCACTTTCCTGTCGTCCCTTTTTTCTTTTCTTTTTCTGGAAATAGAGTGGGTTTAAGCAGAGCTAAGCAGCTCTTCACTCCAACCCACGCAAACCCACTTAAAGCTGTTTAAAACTGCTTTATTCACCTTCTGTCTTTCTGCCATTGTTATGCACATCAGCAAAGTGATTACCTCTGCCAAGTCTCAAACTCAGGACCCTGCCAACTAGAGCATAGTGCAGTAGCCCACTAAGCCACTCAGCTCTAAAGAATATCAAGTGTTTCTATAAACATATGCTGAGTATCAGTGATGCACATCAGCAAAAACTACACCACTAATAAGTCTGAAACCCAAGATGCTGTCAGCTACAATATAATGAATTAGCCCAGTAGGCTACTTAGCTCTGTAAAATAGCAGGTGTTTCCATACATATATCCTCAGTGCCATTGACACACTGCCTGTACATATAATGGGGAAAATGACAGTGAGCTTGGGACTGTGATGCAGACACTAAACCAGTACACAGCCAAATAAATGCTGAAGGATGTACGTGAGCCCTAGGATATCAGGCAGAGCTGACAACTGCACAAACTCTTGCAGAATGTCCACAGTTGTGCCACCTACTTTTGGCATGGTTGTCACAAAACCTATTCTGTGTGCTGAAGTACTGGCAAGTCAATACAGATTGAGATTAGAAAATCATGACAGATAGTTCAGTGTCACACATCATACCCATCCAAACACACATGTTCATGCCAATCCTGTGTAACAGACTGTATGCATGCACATATGTCCTGCAAATACACCTGCTATAGTACTGACTCAGTAGCTCAATCTGTTACATTCCTATCATGTTTATATTTTGCCACACATAGTCCTGGCTGTCATTCCAGTCTGTTGCATGTCAAGTACATGCTTGTCAGTGCAACAAATAACTGACAGAGACGTGTAATTTTGAGCAGAACCAGATGCTGCTACTGCAGTCATTCCTAGCATGCTGCACATTTTGCCTCCCACAGTCCTGGCATCCATTTCAGTCTGTTGCATGTCAGGTACATGCTTGTCAAAACCACGAATACATGACTGAGCCCTGCAATTTTAAGCAGAATCTGTTGCTGCTACTGCAGTCACTGCCACCCATATTAAGCACAGAAAGGCCTGTAGGTTGGGACACATTTCACAAATATGTGTAGGGATCCTAAATGTCACCTACCACTCTTTGGATGGTGCTATTACATAACATATGTACCTGATGCACATGCCTTACCTGGACTGTTATGGGTACCCTCACCCTGCCTATACTGTGACAACAGATCTGACATTGCTCCCTCACTGACATATATAGCTTACTGTCCCCCAATCTGTTTACAATCTCCAGTATGACTCCTGGGTAGAATGCAGTAGCTACAGCCTGCAACATATGCAGCAGTATGTTCAGCTATCTGCTACAGACCTACCATACCTCCCAACCACATAGAACAGGGGATCCACACAACACCCATACATAAAGGGGTGGGGGGAATGGTCAAGTGACAGGGGCATGTGTCACAGTCTTCCCTGGCAAACATACACAGCTGATAGACAAGCGGCTACTACAGCAGCATGCATATTCTGATGCAAATGATGCATGACATACGCATATGTCTGTCCCCTTACTGACTTCAACCCTCACAGTAAACTGCCACATAATCAGAAAGTCTGTTCACAATGGCCAAACATAGCATACCAAACTGTGGACATACCACATAAATCTGGACAGTGGACAGTATTTTTACCTACCCTCTGTGATGCTGTAGTCCCCACACCTTGATAACATACATCTCACATGCCAGGAAAAGGGCTAATGCCTACAGGAAGGCCTTAAATATAGTACACTGGTGCCATGCCATTGGCTAATGAAAATTCAATCCAGCTGTTCTGGATGCAATTAGCAAGTGTGAGCCACAGATTGGTGCACAGGCAATCACCTGTTCATAAGCACTACCTACAAAAGGCAAGCTGCAGCCTATGGTAAAGAGGTATGTGACTTCCTTTATGAAGACAGACTGCAAGAACATAAGCATTATACTACAGGATTTCTGCACATAAAGGAGAACAGCACTATGCCAGGTAGGTGATAGAAGTCTCCATGCAATGGGATGCAGATGGGAGGATGCAGTTATGGGAAACAGGGATTACAACAGTAGGTCTGTAGTAGACATATTGGAATGACATGTTGCTGTAACTCAGCTGTCTGGCACCTACAGGCATCCCTATTTGCTCTGTCTGCTGTGACATAGATCAGAGCTCTGGCCTTCTGAGTCCCTCCAACAATGGTCAGCTCATGTACGAATGCTACTGGATTGCATTTTAGACAATAGTAACAGTAAGTACTGCTGGATACAGCTAGCATATCACACCATGTACTGTCAGTCAGCTCCCCTCAGTCTGTGAATGTCACACAGGCATACTTCAAACATTATGCAGGTGTCCCTGACAGCTCCTGATGTACTCTGGCTAGGACACTTTTTACTCCACATACGTTTCCCATCACTTGATAGCTATGCCTAGCAGGACACAAGACCAGCCTCAATGACAGAGTGTACATATTGAGCATACAACATATGAGAATGAATACAGTACTAGATATTAATGTACCATAACTGTTTTCTGAGGGCAGCCAGATTATCCATAGTCTAGGAACAAACATTACATATTGTCCAACTGTTTGCCACACATCCACATTTGTCTGGCAGAGGTTCCACATATATCAGCCACATGTACACATTCTGCAAACATCTGTGTACTGAGGATGTCGGGTACCTACAGGGAGGATATCTCACAGCATATTTGCTGTGCTGTCTGTCATTGGGTCACACACATGTTGCTGGACTGTCCCCATACACTTGTAGTAACACTCACCTATTTGTCGGATGGGAGCTGTATGACATGGTACTGGGATGTTGCCCATTCAGGACACACCATAGTAGAAGGTAGTGATGGGTTTGGAGAAATGACACAGTTTGTCACAGCACACAGGGCCATAACCGTATGCCTAGGATCATAGGAGGTTAGTAGGCTATTGGCCCTAAGGCCCTCATAAGCCTAGTCCAGAGTTTAGGTGCTGCAGGTTCATGCATGAGGTTCTGTAGAATACATCCTGTGATGTGATTCGGTCCCATGGAGGCTGTATTCCATGATTTTGAGATGGCAATGATGACCTGTTCCCTAGATATAAGGGGAAGGGGGCAGGTTCTGGGGATGTCCTGATGTACTGATGGGGGGCAGGGGAGGAAGCTTTCACTGACTCTGTCAGGTAGCAAGTTTGGTATATCTACAACACTTGTACATCTGGTGTCCCTGACCACCACATCTGAGCAGGTCTGGGTGTTTCATTTGAGGTTTCAGACATATGTGAAAAAGGAGATATGACTATCTGTAGTGGATGTCTCCAATGTGGGCTCAGAGTTTGCTTTGCAGGATTTCTGTAGTGATCTCATTTGCTTGTACAGGCTAAGGAGACAGTGCTTCACACTGGGCACCTGCTCCTTCTTGGTCTTGGACAGCAATATTTCACTCCTGTTATAGACTGCATTTATTGCAGATGTCCACCACACAGGTTCACTTTTATTTGCAGAGAATGATGTAGTCCTGTCTGGTATAGCTGACTCCATTCATCAATACAAATGCACATATAGTAGTTTGGTGTACTTGTGGATATAAAAAAAACAAAAAATACACCAAGGCACCAAAAATCACTAAGAAGTCCACAGGTACCCTGAATATGGAACAGAGACTTCATGCAGTACTGCAAAAACATGAGTTTATTCAGCAGACAACACACACATTAATGCTGTACACACACTACGTTTTCATTTCAATTACTTCTTCCGATGCGGACTGAATCCTATCAGAATGCTTTTATAATGCCTCCAATACAAAAATTCCATCAATTAACCTTTCCCTCACAGCAAGTTGTGGCAGAGTCTGAACATGCAACAACTTAGCGAACATGCAGCAAGTAGCAGGAAATAGCAGGATGAGGAGGGAAACGCATGATGTATTGCCACTATGTTGCTGATAGCCGCATACATACTGTGGTGAGAGCTGGTGGAGTATGATGTGGGAGTTAGAGGAGGATAGTGCAGGCAAATGTGGATGTGCAGGGTGTGCACATAATGGAGAGCAATGTATGTGGTCCTGTGACGTGTTCACCTCTTCTTGTCTTTCAAGAGTGATGTACAGATGGAGGAACCTACCTTTTTCTGCAGCCAAGAATAAAGTCATAGTTGATGACCTCAGACTGCATCATGCCATCCTAGGGTCGAGGAGCCGCCATATGCAGGAACAACATGCTGCACTGTGGGCAGACTTTGTTGAATCAGTAAATCATATTGGGCCACAGGACAGAAGCTATGAGCAGGTCTGACACCAGGCCACCGATATGATAAATGCTGCACAGCAAAGGGCCACAGTTGTGGCCAGGGACTGTGCTTGCACTGATGGCAGGCCTGCAACACAACAACCACTCTCAGCCACCGAGGAGGTCCTTGCAAACCTGGGTTCAGCCAACAGCTGACTGGCATCCATCACCCCATATGTCATGGAGGTGGGAGGCACAGCTTGCATAGCAGAGGAGTATCCAGGTAAGCCTCCTGTGGCCATCACTTTAATACTATAGCAGTCATAGTGGCAGCCTCTGCATACCTGTACATGAATGTCAGGTCAGTCTGCATTTGGGGGTGTTGTAATGCACACGTGTGTACACATACTCAGACTGAGAGCAATGTGGGCAATATCACAGTTTGTACTGTACATGTCGGTATATTCACAGATTATCCTGTACCAGTGCCACATTTGTGTTTGCTGACAATGCCTCTCCTCCACAATTTCATAGGTATATCGGGTGTGGCCGGAGTCCAACATCCTGTAGCCAGTGAGTGTGAAACTGTTTTGTTATGGCTCATCTATATCTTAGGAATGTTAAGGGCTGCCAGTTTGCCATGGACACAACTATTCAGCTTAGCCATAGTACAATACTTGTATGTTCAGTTGTGAAGGGGTTCACTGCAGTGCATTGACTTGGTTATCAAAGTAGCATATTTGCTGGTGCTGTAACATATTTGCACGTATTTTTGTGAAGGTGTATGCAGTCTGCTATACAGGGAACAATAGTAAGGCGGAAACAGGTGCACTGTTTTTTAGGTTAAGGTCCATCACATACACTGACATGTTGCTTATCTCACAGGTGTATAGTACTGGCAACACTAATTGGACATAACTGCACTGCATGTTGTTAAGGGTCTGTCTTGTCTGTGTATATTGTGGTCTGCTTGTGTGTTATGCATGGGATCAGTAGTAAGGTATGGTATGTTTAATGCAGTTGTGGCAGCTCACCTGTGTATGTGTGTGTGTGTGTGTGTGTGTGTGTGTGTGTGTGTGTGTGTGTGTGTGTGTGTGTGTGTCAGCAGACATAATAGTGCATGTATTAATGTAGTCATGCTGTCTTCCTCCTCACAGGTGACCATGGGGGTTGGAGTGTATCACCCTCATAACCTGGTGTCAGTGTCTCATTGGACACTTATGATGATGGTGGCCATAGTGAGGCACAGGTGGGGATGTCGGGGGCTGAATCTGTCCCATGGTTTGACATCCGACTTCCTCCCCCAATGCACTGCACACAGTCAGTATGCCCACACATACCCAATCCCCTGCGGCCACAGATATTAAACATTCAGAGGGTGGTGGCATCAAACAGGAGAGTGTGGTGACTATGGCATCTGTGACTGTAGATGCTAGCCATAGCCAGAAAGCTGGTGAGGTCCCACAAAGGCAGATTGACAGTGATGCTCAAAGGAGGACTGCTGCCCATCCACCACCTGTTGCAGGTGTCACATCACGAGTCACTCAACACATGTTTCAGTCCATCGTGGAGGCAGAGGCACATTCTGAATGCAACAACAGATGGATGATCAGGATCATGGATACATCACTGTCTCGCATCCATGACTCCATCCACAACATTGGCGATGCCATGCATCATTTTGCCAATGTAGTGGACAGACGGTGGAGTGAGACATTTTCAGTCCTTAACTGCACATTGCCTGTGCTGAAGCATGTGGTGGGGGTAGGGCATCAGACACATGGATGCAGGTCAGCACCACCATCAGCTGAGAGTCCACGTGGTCACGCACAGTCATCCTCCCATAGTGGCAGTACCACCAGCACTACAGAAGGGAGGTTGCTGTCCACACTATGATGTGGCAGGCCATGAGCCCATGGTCCTAGGTGGTCCTGTAAGGGAGACGGTGCCAGCAAACACCAGTCACCATCAGCAAGTAGTACTGCATCTGACCCTGGGCATGGTGGTGCCAGTGCTTCACCTGGCAGAGCCAGTTCCCATGTTCGTGGCCAGAGATGGTGAACTGTACATTCTGCCATATATGGTACACAGCTGTCCAACATAGTCTCGTGTAGGGATTGCACATGGCTTGACTGTGTATGCGCACACACTCACACATCACTGTCACATGAAGGTCACCAGCAGACTATTCTGGATTTAAGTATCTTTGCTGTTTTTTTACTTGAAATACCTTCTCTAGCTTACCCTAAACAAGCTTAAACTGTTTTTTTAGCTGTTTGCTGCATTATTTAATATCTGCACTTAAAGTTACATTTTAGTCGAAATTGATCGAAAGTTTGTTTGTTTGTTTGTTTAATTTAACTGTTGAGGCTGCCCACTAAAGTGTGCTAGCCCGTGTAACTGATTTACTACTGTTTCTGCATTTTCTGTGTGTTTTCTATCTAAAAACAAAAAAAACAAAAAAAATCCTTGTTTTCCCGCCTCTCCTCGACTAGTTTAGACAAGTTTACAGGCTTTGCTGTATTCTGGGCTGTGGTGTAGTTCCTGTGTTGTCCATTACCTTACTTGGATAGAAGAAAGTTTCTTTGCTCACCAGTGGGAGTGGAGAGCCTTGAGCAGCCTACCTGTCCCTGTAGGAAGTGACCTCAGCACAAGAGCTGTAGTAATTGGTTGTTTTGGACCATTTCTAGCTCTTTTGAAGTTCCCTGTTTAAAATCCACATTTGCGCGTCTTTGTGCGATTGTGCGCATAGCGCAGCGCCGGTTAAACAAAGTTAAACTTTTTCTGGCTCCACCAAGTCTGCTCTTCAAATTTTCCCTTAAGGAAGCTCTACTCTTAGTATAATCAGACTACTCGCTACATTATAAGCCTAGCACTTGTTCTCAAAACTTCTCTACTAAGTAAGCTCTCTCATACTAAGTAAGCACTACATCCACCTACCACCCCTGTGAATATCCACTTCCCTTAAAGGCACAGCACTCCCTTATACTGTTCTAGCATTTCGAGTGGTAGATTACTGGCGTCCTCTCCAGTTTAGCTGGTTAATCTGGGTATCTTGAGACAATGCTACAATTGTCTCATGTACACAGACAACCCTCTCCTCCTCCCAACAAACACAAATACATGTGAGAGATGCAACTATATAGCCAAACTGGAGGCTGAACTCTCTCAACTCAGTGCTGGCATGACCAGACAGGAGGAGATGGTAACCACACACACAACAAACCCAGTCCCACATAGACCTACCACAACTGCAAACCAAACACATAAAAACACAGACATACTCGGAGGCTCTAATAAAAAACTTATCAAAACAACAGAGGCTCCCAAAGCAGACATCCAAAAATCCACCACCTCAAAACAAAACACATGCAACACATACTTCAATAAATCAGTGTGTCAATCAATCACAGCCCTTAAGGCCAAACACCATGCCTGATACACTAGTAATAGGTGACTGTATAGTCAGACACACTGATGTCCCGCTTACCAGACTGAACAAGGAGAGGGTGACTGTGAGCTGCCTATTGGGAGCTAGGATCCGCCACATAACACACGCACTCAAGTCACTCCAAAGCAAGTACAAATATGACTCCGTCATTGTCCATGCTGGTGTGAATGACCTGAGACGTACCTCCCTGGACTACATGAAAAGAGACATAGAGGAGCTCTCTGATTATGTAGCCCAGGCTGGTATGACCCTGACCCTGAGCAGCATCTTGCCCTCACCAAGAATGATGCCACAATACAAAGACAAGATTATCAGCTTTAATAATTGGCTCAAGTACTGGTGTCATTCTAAGGGGATCCAATGTCTGTCTGCTTGGGATGACATGTTGGACAAGCCACGCTGTTTCGCAAGGGACGGCTTGCACCTGTCACCACTGGACCTCCGGATATTGGCTAAGGCTCTTGCCACCCCCATAGTGCCTTTTTTAGGCAAGGCTTAAAAGGCAAACCCACCTCCTTAGAAAACAAAAATGGAAAAAAACTAAGGGTAATGCTGCTCAACGTTAGAAGTCTAAATCTCAAGATGCAGGCACTCGATGCACTCCTCAGTATGGAGAACATCGACGTCTGTGCAGTAATTGAAACCTGGTTCAAGGCTCCTGAGAGCACCCCAGCACTACCAGGCTATACCTCGTATCATGCTTTTCGCCCAAACCCGGGCCAAACCACAAAGGGAGGGGGAGTGTCCATATTCATCAAGGACACCCACACCTCCAGGTTAGTAGCAACACATGAAGCATCGGAGACCATGCAGGTGCAACTAACCATAGGCAAAACTGCTATACAACTGGTAGCATGTTACAGACCACCCTCCCAATCTTAGGAACCCCACTCAGCCTTCCTGAAGACATTGGAGGATATGAATGTATCACAAAATACCATCATACTGGGAGACTTCAACTACCCTAACATAGATTGGGTACATTATTCTAGTCCTAACACCCTAGCCCAAAGGTTCCTGGAATTCATAAATTCAAATGCACTGGAACAACTAGTCACCTCTCCCACTAGGGAAGATAATATATTAGACCTGATCATCACAAACATGGGGACACAATGCTCCACACCGGAGGTATACCCCTCACTAGTGAGATCTGACCACAAACTAATCACCCTGGATAGACATATCCCACCTCCACCCCTAGCACAAAAGACCACAGTGAAAAACTTCTCAAAAGCAAACTTCCCTCTTCTTAAGACTGAGATGGTATCATTTAAGCCCACTGGGCTAGTGGATACCACATCCCACAATGCTGAATCCTTCACAAATGCTTTCTATGGACATCTCCAAGAATGCATGGATCATGCAATCCCAAATAAATCCAAGTCCCTGTCCACCAAAGGCAAGCGTCCTGTCTGGTGGACCTCAGCCATTAACAAACTGTATAACAAAAGAAGGAAGCTACTGCACGGCAGAGCAAAATCCCATAAAGGGAAGACATCTCTGATCAACACTAGCAGAAAACTACGTTCTCTCATAAAAACATCCAAGGCCAACTTTGAGAGAAAAATCGCTAAGGACACTAAAGATAACCACAAAGCCTTCTTCAGCTATGTTAGAAACCTGGGCGGAAACCCTCAGATATGCTCAGAGTTAGTTCACAACAACAACAAATACACTGAACCCACAGATATTGCCAACATTCTGGCTGACAGGTTCAGTGCAAATTTCTCCCCTCCCTCACCCCTCAAAAGAAGAATTACTTATCCCAGCTGAATGTAATCTCCCTGTCATCTCAGATGTCCAGGTGAGAGCCGCCCTCAGCAAAGCTAAAAACACAGCATCAATGGGACCTGACGGTATCCCGGGTTGCGTGCTACGTGAACTCCAAGAGGAGCTAAACCCACACATAAAAATGCTATTTAACCTTAGCCTTACTACAGGATATGTACCTGAACACTGGCGTACTGCAACAGTGGTCCCACTCCACAAAGGGGGTACCTCTACAGACCCTGGGAACTACCGCCCCATAAGCTTAACCAGCCTGGTCTGCAAAGCTATGGAAAGAATCATTATGAAACTCATAAACCGAGACATTGGAGACCTACAGACACTTGATCCCACCCAGTTCATCTTTGTAAAGGTCAGATCCTGCCTTTTGAACCTGGTTGACTTTTTCGAAACAGTCACTAGAGCCATTGATGAGGGCAAAGCAGTCCATACAGCCTACCTGGACTTGGCTAAGGCCTTCGACACAATACCCCACTCGGGCATCATAGATAAGCTCAACAGCTTAAATGTAAACCCTTATGTCACTAGATGGGTTGCAAACTGGCTAAAGGACAGAACCCATAAAGTTAAAATCGCTGGAGCAATGTCAGACTCAAAGCCAGTCACAAGTGGTGTCCCACGGGGATCTGTCCTGGGACCCCTCTTGTTTAGCATTTATTTCTCAGATGTTAAAGCAAACATGGGAGGGTTGTGGCTGACAAAGTTCGCAGATGACTGCAAACTAGGCGCCATAGTCGATACACCAGCAGACACATACATCCTACAAAAGGCCTCACAGAAGCGGACAACTGGTGCGGAGTCATGGCCTTAAACTAAATGCCAAAAATGTATAGTCATCCCTTTGGGAAAAACAAAGTACCCACAAATTATCACATAGACAGCAACCCTCTGAGTGGAAAAGTAATCAGAGACCTAGGGACCCAAGTCGACAGTGACCTCTCATTTGACACCCACGTTGCCAAAGTGGTTAGAAAGACATTCTACCTTGCACACCTTATCATGAAGGGATTCACATCCAGATCCAAGGATGTCATTGTACCCCTATACTCCTCCCTCATCAGACCCATGATTGAGTACAATGCCCCCTTTGGTATGTACCTCACCTAGCATTTGCAACAGCTGGAGAGACCACAAAAGTACCTCACCAAGAGGATCAAGGGTCTCCAACATATGTCTTTTTCTGCCAGACTAAAGAAACTCCAGTTCTATTCAGTAGCATACCGCCTACTCAGAGGTGATCTGTGCCTGACGTACAAGGCCATGTCCAATCAGGAACTGATGGACATGCTCCACCTCAAAAAATCCAAATCCATCAGAACCACGAGAGCTAAAGACTTAAACCTTGGCACAAGTATGAATAGGACATGCTGGAGGGATAGATTCATAACCCAGAGGCTTCCCATGCTCTGGAACAGAATCCCAGTTCATGTTAGGCAGAGCCCTTCACTAGCTCTCTTCAAGAGAAGTCTTGATGAGTGGATGGGAGATCATAAGTTTACCCTGGGGGTCACATCTGTGTCACTACTAGACAGGGGCACAGTAAACTAATTCTATTATATAAGGGGACCTTCACTGTGTCACTACTAGACAGAGGCACAGTATTCTAAATCTATTCTGTGCATTTTTGTACCATTTCATGGGGTGGCAAAAGCCACATCACTATGGCTAGGCTTGCAAATGCTCCAGGGCAGATAGCCTAGTACTAAACTATGAAACTATGAAACTATACACAGCTCCTGTCCATGGCCCAGCTGACCAGCACCCCTTCAGACACACACACACATGATGTCAATTGTGTGGCACAGCCTAGGCCTTTGCAACACCACACCACGCCCTGTGCATGTGATGATACCTATGTCATAGCTCTGTCATCCATACCATCGATGCAGGGACATGCAAATATGTGTCTGATGCACAGGGTGACTATAGTACATTTATGGACAGTTTCTAGTGCAGTAGTGTTATGCCCTGTAAGGTGGTATTTGCTGGCATGTGTCATGAGTACACTTCAAAGTGTGTGTATCTTTGTTCCATGATGCTGCATTGGTGGTAGTATTACTGACTGCCTGTTGTCTCCCACATCTTTTTCCTGTTTCTGTTCCAGGTTTCTGTATGTCTATGCCGTGGAGATCTGGTGCCAATACAGTGGCTCTGGATGGCATGGTGGCAATGCAGAATTGTGACTTAGCCATGGTATGGCTGTATATGTGCATGTTTACCTAGGTGCATATGTGTATAACAGTGTATCAGGGACAATGAGGGTAAACAGCATAATCTTGCATGCATGCCCTGTGACACAATATGCTACTCATGATACATGTCACCTGGGATTTTAATAGGATCATAGGTTCATAGGATTATAGGAGGTTACTATAGTAATGGCCCTGGGGCACATACAAGACTAGCCATTATTTTATCCCAAAAAGAAAAATCAGTCAGCATCTGTTGCCCCTGACAATGAGGGACACGTGAGGAACCCCTGGGACAGGATTGCGGTTTCCCATCCACTCATCACGGTTGCACTTGAAGAAGGTCAGTGTGGTACTCTGTTTGACATGTATGGTAAGTGTATTCCTGAGACAGGGCAGCCTCTGGGATGCAAACCTGTCTCACCAGCAAGTAGTGTTGATGTCACATATCAGATTCAGACCTGTCATGCAGGTAATGCATGAGGGGGTAGACTTACGGATATGGGGCATCCGTAGTAGGGCAGGGTCCAACATTGCCCTGTTGGCAAGATATAGCCCACCTCTGAGCAACCTGTCTGATACTGAGTGGAGCAATAGTGATTTGAGCCTGTCTGCATGTGACATGTGTTGGAGGTCATGGATTACCTTTATGAGGTATTTCCATGGCCTTTCAACTTGGTGCAGATGTCTGGATAGGTACATACCAAACAGGGCATTGTAGTAAAATATTGTTGTTTGGAGTGAGGACTATAGAGAGGTAATGACCACCTTTTTTCTGTATGCAATCCCTTTACCAATGAGATGAACCACAAGGCTTTACTGACCACTGCCACTACATGATGGTTGAATGGGAAATGGTTATCAACCTGAGTACCTAGGTCTCTCAACACAGGTTGTGTGTTTAGGGGGTTGCCGTTGATGAAGTAAACAGTGGGGCCATGTATTTGCTGAATGGTATGATGATATAGGTTTTTGCATTTAGTTTGAGGCCAGGACCTTGGCACCAGTCCATAGTTCATATAAGACCCTCCTGCAGTATGTTGACATCATTTGGAGAGTCACTAGCAGACAGCACCCAACTTACAATCATCCACAAACTTAGTCAGTACATACAAATGTAGGTGATGGTTGGTAGCATTCATGCCTACATACATGTGGTTTATTTGGGGACAGCAGCTATTCACATGGTCTCAAAATGTATACATATTGCACACACATAGGCAAAACAGACTAGGGCTGCCACCTTATCAAATGCCCAATGTGGGACATGTTTTGTAGTAACGTGAGAGTTGGTAGGAGAAACCATACCCATGGAAAGTGCAACGGACACAACCTCACTTTTTTAACAATATAACAGCTTAGTTTTATAGCACTTGCCTAAATTATGCAATTTCGCATAACATTTAGGTGTTTATACTGGAAAATGACTGTGTTATGCAACTATTAGAATAATGTAGGAAATGTTTGTTGTCTTACACTCCTGGGACATTTGTACTGGTTTACTTTTTACAAGATACACCTGTCCAAACATGAACTGCAACTTGCACAGTGGGAGAGGTGGTAACTGTAACATAGTCACACTGCTGCAAGAGGATGTATACACACACACACACACACACACACACACACACACACACACACACACACACACACGCACATGCTCATAAACTTCCCTTTTTAACAGTAGAACCCCTACCTGTCTAGTTGTACATACTATGGTGCTACATACGTATTGCATGCACCATGGAGCTTATGTGTTTTTGGAGTGTCTGCCACTAGTATTCAGGTGGATGACATCTGCAGGCACTGTAAAGGTTGCCAATGGGAGGTTAACAGGTTTGCTCAGGGCCTTAAATATTTATAACTACTGCACACACACAGGGCATCCACACTGCTATGAGGGGATATGCTTACACATACACACTCACAGAGTTGGCGATTTTGAGAGTAGAGCCCATGCCCACCTAGTTAAATATATTACAGTCCTACATACATATCCTATGTGCCACAAAACTAGTGCGCTTGGAGAGTGATTAATTAAAGTGGATGGCATCAGTAGGACCTAAAAAGGTTGCCAATCGGGGGGAGATTAGGCCCTTAAAATTGTATAACCATGACACACACACACAGGCAAGACAGCCACACTGCTGCATATGCTTACACACACTCACAGAGTTATGGGTTTTGAGAGAAGAACCCCGACCTATCTAGTTATATACACTATAGTACTATGTCTTTATCACATGTGCCATGGATCTAGGGTGTTTGGAAAGTTTCTAACTGTGCTTCTGAAATGGATGACATCTGTAGGCCCTGAAAATGTTACCAATGGGGGGGGGTTAACAGACTCTTACAACTGTATAACCATCACACACACACACACACACACACACACACACACACACACACACACACACACACACACACACACACACACACACACACACACACACAGGCAAGACAGCCACACTGTTGCATGAAGATATGCTTATACACACATACATGCACTCACAGCATTGCCAGTTTTGAGAGTAGAACTCCTACCTATCTAGTTATATACACTGTAGTATTACATACTTATCGCATGCACCACAGAGATACTGTGTTTGGAGAGTGTCTGTTTTCCTAAAGTGTATGACATCAGTAGGCCATGAAAAGGTTGCCAATGGGGGGGGATTAACAGGCCCTTAAAATTGTATAACCATCACACACACACAAGCAAGACAGCCGCACTGCTGCAAGGGGATATGCTTACATACACACATAGAGTTTCCCAGTTTTCAGAGTAGAACCCCTGCCCACCTAGTTATATACATTACAGTACTAAATACTTATCACATGTGCCATGAAGCTAGTGTACATGGTGAGTGATTAACTGTGCTTCTAAGGTGGATGACATCAGTAGGCCCTGAAAAGGTTGTCATTGGGGGGTTAACAGGCCCTGAATACTAATAAAAAAGACAGCTACCACCAAAAGCAGGTCTCCAGGTACAAAAAAACAAAACAGTCCAAAAGCATACAAACCAAAGAAGTACCAGGATTTGGCTGTAGATTCCAGTATAAAGATTATTTATTGTAGAACAGACCACAGAATAAAAAACATAAGCGCTTTTGTATGTGTGTACCCCACTTCATCAGATGTAAATATGTTGCATCTTAACTTTCATTTTATGCACTAGTCACATGCTATTAGATAATCACGACCCAAATATGTAAATCCATACATACATATATTCATTATACATAAATTTAATCACTCTCTTATAAAAAATAAATAGCAATATAACAACAATACATATATAAAACTTCATATAAAGAACACGTATATAAAAAATACATATATAAAAACTGACTTTTCCAATAAGAATAAATGCAAGAAATACACACATAAAATTCATCTAAAGAAGGGCCTTTTCTTTAATATAGGCTTCAGGGGTACATAGTCATTCAGGCCATGTCCACTATCTGCCTTAAGCCTTACAATCCATTTGGCTTCCAGAACCTCTGTCTTGTTGCAGTCATCGCCACTCCTGATACTTTCATACACCCTCCCTATTACAAGAAATTCAAAAGTATGTTCATTGTCAGTCTCACTAACATGTTTAGCTAGTGCACTTACTCTGTCCTTTTTATTAATGTACTACACATGTTCCCTAATCCGATCTATAAACACTCAGTTTTACCAATGTAAGGCCCACACACACACACACACACACACACACACACACACACAGGCAAAACAACCGCACTCCTGCAAGGGGATATGCTTATACACACACACACATACACTCACAGAGTTGCCAGTTTTGACAGTAGAACCCCTACCTATCTAGTTATATACATTGTAGTATTGCATACTTATCATATGTGCCACAGATGTGTGTTTGGAGAGTGCCTAACTGTGCTTCTAAAGTGGACAACATCAGCAGGTCATGAAAATATTGCCGATAGGTGGGTTAACAGGCCCATAAAATTGTATAACCATCATACACACACACACACACACACACACACACACACACACACACACACACACACACACACACAGGCAAGACAGCCACAAAATGCATGGGGTTATGCTTATATACACATACATACACTCACAACATTGCTAGTTTTTAGAGTATATCCCGAACTACCTAGTTATATACACACTGTAGTATTACATACTTATCACATGCGCCACAG
Organism: Protopterus annectens; assembly: GCF_019279795.1. Lineage (NCBI taxonomy): Eukaryota > Metazoa > Chordata > Ceratodontiformes > Protopteridae > Protopterus > Protopterus annectens. Next base: position 862,933,561 of record NC_056726.1, read on the forward strand.
AGATAGTGTGTTTGGAGAGTGTCTAACTGTTCTCCTAAAGTGGATGACATCAGTAAGTCATAAAAAGGTTGCCAATGGGGGGGTGGGTTTACAGGTCCTTAAAATTGTATAACCATCACTCACATGCACAGGCAAGACAGCTGCACTGCTGCAAGGGGCTATGCTTACATACACAGAGTTGCCAGTTTTCAGAGTAGAACCTCTGCCCACCTAGTTATATACATTACAGTACTACATACTTATCGCAAGCGCCATGAAGCTAGTGTGCTTGGAGAGTGATTAACTGTGCTTCTACGGTGGATGACATCAGTAGGCCCTAAAAAGGTTGCCATTGGGGGGGTTAACAGGCTCTTAATACTGTATAACCAAAATGCACACACGCGCGCACACACACACACACACACACACACACACACACACACACACACACACACACACACACACACACACACACACACACACATACACACACACACACACGCACACATGCAAGACAGCCACACTGCTACAAGGGGATATACTTATGTATACACATATTCACAAGTTGCCATTGTTGGGATTGTATTCCCTAACTAGCTGTAAAGGGTATACTGCTGCATACATATTGCATACACACACACACACACACACACACACACACACACACACACACACACACACACGCACACACACACACAAACACACACACACACACACACACACACACACACACACACACACACACACACATACACTCACAGCACCACCAATTTTGAGAGTAGAACCCCTACCTATCTAGTTATCTTATCACATGCATCACAGATGTATTATGCTTGGAGAGTTTCTAGCTGTGCTTTTAAAGTGGATGACACCAGTAAGCTGTGGAAAGATTGCCAATGGGGGGGTTAATAGGCCCTTAAAATTGTATAACCATCACACACACACAGTTGCAAGAGGATATGCTTACACACTCACATACAGTCCCGAGTTGCCGGTTTTAAGAGTAGAACCCCTACCTATCTAGTTATCTGCACTACAGTACTATGTACTTATCTCATGTCCCATGGAGCTACTGTGTCTGAAAAGTGTCTCACTGTGCTTCTGAGGTGTATAACATCAGCAGGCCCTGTAAAGTACACCAATGTGGAGATTAACAGCCTTAAAACGTATTAGCATTGCACACACATAGGCAAAGCAGACACACTGCTGCAAGGGAATACACTTACACATGCACACACCCTCACAAAGTTACCATTGTTGGGATTAGACTGCTGCAAAGGAATACACTTACACATGCACACACCCTCACAAAGTTACCATTGTTGGGATTAGAATCCCTATCTATTTAGATGTATATAGTATTGTGCTACATAAGTATTGCATGCACCACTGAGTTTATGCATTTGGAGAGTGACTAACTGTGCTTCTAAGGTAGATGACATCAGCAGGCCCTGTAAAGTAAGCCAATGTGGAGGTTAAAAGGTAATCACAGTCCTGAAAATGTATTAGCATTGCACACACATAAGCAAAACAGACACACTGCTGCAAGAGGATATACTTATACATACACATATTTACAAGTTGTCATTGTTGGGATTGTATCCCCTAACTATATAGCTGTAAAGAGTATACTGCTGCATACATATTGCATGCACCACAGAGCTTATATATTTGGAGAGTGTCTGCCATTGCTGTTGGGGTGGATGACATCAGCAGCTGTTGACAAGAAGGCCACTGTTGTGGAGGACACTAGTCACAGGGCCATAAAATGATTGACCATTGCACAGACATAGGTCTGTTGGGTTGGGTGTGCACATGGCGCTGTATATGGAATATCTACACACACACACACATGCACACACACACACACGCACACACATGCACACACACACACACACACACACACACACACACACACACACACACACACAGTGGCTGATGTGAGATTAGAACCCCTACCTACCTAATAATACACACTACAGCCTACCGCACTAGTTGCAAGTGCCACTGGTAACAATTGGCATGCAAGTGGATGCAGCACTACATCACTCTATACCTTTCTTAGTGCCTCTCTCTCTCTCTTTCTCCCCTCTGTCTTTCTCTCTCTCTCTCTCTCTCTCTCTATATATATATATATATATATATATATATATATATATATATATATATATATATATATATATATATATATATATATATATAAACTCTACAGATACATATATATATATATATATATATATATATATATATATATATATATATATATATATATCCTATATGCACCACATACAGATAGATAAGGGTAATCATGTCTGATGGAGATAAGGAGAGACAGTTAGGTATACATAGCTGTCTGTATGCACAAAGATATATTGACATCTCAGTTCTGTAGGCAAATGAGGCTTTAGACATGGGCTGAAATTAGCTAAGTGTAGGTGCATGCCCAGTGTGACCATCAGTACTTACAAGGGGACTCCAGTCTAGACCTACTTGTTCTCCTGTCCAGGATTTAGTGTGCTACAGACAGTTGGCTGCTGCACCTGATACAGTCCAGCATCAGCCTGATAGCATGCCCAATGGATTCCCCAGCTGTGTGCTGGTTGTAATATCTGACTCATACCTAGGGTGAGTACAGATTGTATTAGAATGAACAGGGTTTTTTATCATTTGTCTGGTACATTTTACATAGCAATGTGACTTCCTAGTACATCAGTGGCAAGATTGATGTGAGGAACTGCTGACAGACATTTGAGTTACTGAATCCACACACAGCAGTTAACCCATGCTACTGCACAACCTGTTCTATTCTTCACTTTCTGAATTTCTCTGGCCACTAGTTCATCCTTCTCCTTATCTGTGGGCTTTCGTCCCAGTCCTTTTCCTGGCTTTGTCCACAGTTGCAGGTTTATGTAACTTTAGGTATGTTGTGACTGGGGTACAAGATGTAACACCACACACAGGGTTACAGACTTCACACCTCTGACTCTAGATGTTTTACAAGATGTCCAGCATTTCACCCCATATGTCTGCTTTGGTCCTCAGACAGTTTGTGTTGTATTGGTATTATAATTCTACACAGTGTCCATACCTATCAACCTGTTAGAGCAAGACATCTGGCCAAAGCCATATATAAAAGTGGGACATAGGCCCAGTAATAGGAAAATGTTTTAATATTGCTCTTACAAACTTAGACAGTTGGTAGAATAACAGGTTTTGTATTATTTTCTGAAGAGTATGAATTCTGCATCTCAAATGTCCGTCATTATTTTCTAACATCAACCTTTATTGATTTGCCACTAGTTTGCCAGAAAACTGAAAAATGGACCAGACATATAAGGCAAAACTGTGGATATTCTGCAAAACTCTATACATTTGAGAGGTATGCTGGTGCCCACTGACTTGTTGTAAGTACTGACACAGTTATGTGGCAGCCTTAACATCCTGCTGCTACTCCGACTTGTTACAACCTGCTGTTCTACTATCCACTGTGTAGGTTACTCAGAGCTATGTGTGGCCCAGTGTCCCTCCATTATTCTGGCTTTGTTCAGCTTTCTTACAGTAACAAATAATGACATATGGACAGTCTGTAGAACTTCTAACATAGGTGTAGCTCACGTGCAAAATAGCTGCATAGCCAGTCTTGAACCATGAACACCATCAACCATGGCTACACCACAACAGGCACTAGACAGTGCAGTTTAATTCCTGACACTATCAAGCACAGAGATATATAGCATATTGACCCCTGCATATTGTGGAAATGAAATATGTCATCAGGTTGATTGGGACAGCCCAGGGATTGTGTGGTCTGCTGCTATTACTCTGAAACCATAATGTTACTGCAGTTTTATAGGAACACAGGTGTGTTGGGAGTAGGGGACTCTAGCATTGACAGTCATGCATCTGTCCTATGACCCCACTGCTTGTCATTTCTCTCGCTTAGTGCAGTGGGTTTTGCTGCCTTGGGGTCTACTGCATATTTTGGGTCAGCCAGTATTGGGCTGAGAGCTCCTTTTATCCCACTTAGCTGTCATTTGTCTGCAGGTTTCCCAGTAGCCCACTCTGTTTCCTAGCATACATGCAGCAGGTCTATACATATACTACCAGAGTCTAGTACCTCATACATTTGTTGCAAAGAAGAGTGACTTACCTTGTACCCGCAGTAGTTGAGATCACAGTGCTTCAAAGCCAACTCTGTCAGATGCATGCAGTACACAGCCAATACATGGTAAGGTAGAGGTTTATGTGGTGTGGCTGGCATCCTTTTTACTATGTTTTTCAGTCAGACTGAAGTGTCATTCCCTATGTCCCTTGGATGTCAGTGCATTTGCTATGTGTTGCCCCTTTGCCAAGGCCAGGGCATACTGGACATGCCTACATCTGTCTACAGGGAGAGGCTAGGAGGATTCCTCCTCCGAGTCCACTGTGGCTGTGGGGACCTTGGCACTGGTGCGGAGCTGTATGTCCCTTCCCTGTGATGCTCCTGCCATAGCTGTTTCTGCAGGATCATATTGTGTAGCATGGCACATACTGTGAACATGTCTGCACATGTGGCTGGAGAGTACTGCAGGGATCCCCCAGATATATCAAGGCAGCGGAACCATGACTTGAGCAGCCCAAACACATGCTCTATGATGTTTCTAGTTTGTGCATGTGCCTCATTATGGTGCTCTTCGGTAAGTGTGTATGCATTTCTGATGGGTGTCATCATCCACATTTCCAGTGTGTAGCCAGCACCCTGCAGTAGATGGCCATATGGGACATCTCATATGGCCATCTACTGCAGGATGCTGGCTACACACTGCAAATGTGGATGATGGGTATCATCATCCACATTTCCAGTGTGTAGCCAGCATCCTGCAGTAGATGGCCATATGGGATGTCCCCCCTGACAAACATCTGGTATAGCTGTGATATATGCCAGATGTGGGTGTTGTGATAACTGCTAGGGCTGCAAGCACACACATTCATGATAATGCCCTGGGCATTGCGCACAATCTGGCAGTTGATGGAGTGATACCCCTTGCAACTGACATAGACTCTACTTTCATCACCAGGTGGTGCTTTGATGTGGACATAAGTGCAGTCTATGGCACCCTGTACCTCAGGGTAGTGTGTTACATGATGGAAGAGAAGCATACTGCTGTCCTTCTCCTCAGGGTTGTGGGGTAAATATATGTGCTCACTGGTATGTGTTTGCATGACAGCCAGGAACTGGTGGAGTACCCTGGATGCAGATGCCAGTGAGACTCCCATCATGTCCCCAGTAGGTCTTTGAAAACTACCTGTAGCTAGGATTCTAAGGACTACACATACCTTTGGTTCCACTGGGATGGGTTCCCCTCTGTTAGCTCTTGGTCTGAGTTAAGGGCGGCAAAACTCGGTGAGTTCTTGTACTATGTCCCTGTTCACCCTGTAGCACTCTACTATCTCAAGCTCATTTAGCCCCTGAACGATTACCCTGGGCCTGAACACTCTTTTCCTTCTCAGTCTAGGCCTATTGTCAGCATCAGCACCAGCACTGACCTCAGGCTCTAGCACATACAGATGTAGCATACCAGCAACAGCCCCTATCATTTTGTCAGTTAAAATTCCCAAGTGTGTACTCCAATGGTGCAGAGTATGTGAGAAAATTCAGATTGAAGGGTGTATGCATACTTTATAGTGGTGTGCTGCAGATGCGAGCCTGTGTGATTGACTGACTATGATGCATTACTCCTGCCAGGTCTATCATTGCAGGTTTTGATTGGCCCAGTGTCAGTGGAACAGGACTTATCAGTCATTTATACTTGATTGGCTTTCCCAGGCTATTTCCTTGTATTTTTTTTTAATTTCTTTCACTGCTAAGCACTGCTGCGCTAGTGTAAATAGTGCTCAGCAGTTTAGATACACCCCCATGCACAGGCACGCTCAGCTTTGCTTATACCATCTAAAACACGTGCTGCAGGGCTAAACATAGCTTAGCACCATTGGGCACACCCCCCCACCTGCTTAGCTGTGCTTAGTTGAGCGCAGACCGGTGCCGCTGAACTCCAATTGACTTAAACACACCATGACACACCCCCTTTTGATGCCAACTACCTGATCTAATAACATCAACATAATGCTGGCCCTACATGGGTTTTAACCGTGGACACAATAGCCCATTTTTACTATTCAGCAACCCCAGCTCATTTGCATACAGATCCTTGAATATTGCCTGGATACTTCAATATTCCAGAGCCTGCCTCCTTAGCAACCACTGAAACCTGCCATTGTACACTATGCATGCAGGGACTATATCGCATTATTTTTGCACATGCTTATTTTCCAATTTTCAACATTTGAATATTTTATTTTTTTTTTTTGCATAATGGCATTTTTGCACATTGCTGCGTGCTGGGTAAACGTAATGTGTATTAAAAAAAATAATATTTTACAATTATTTGCATTGGTTTTTAAACTCACTGGGCATAGTTTTGGCAATTCCCATCCCTACTCATCCCTACATTGCAATATCCAACCTTCTTTTTGGGCTTTTACAACTCCTGTTTATTTTTTTCATTCTGTACACAGTTAATTTCCGTGTACATTTCTGACACCAGCACTCTTCCTACATGAGTACCGTGAAGCTTCTTGGATTGCAAATCAACCTCATTTGCATGGATTTCACCAGATTATGAGGTGATTTGCATTCCACATGCACTCCCTTGTCCACACGCTTGTGCACACCCCTCTGCTCTATTTACTAGATCACTCAGCTGCCGGTTTCCATGTTGGGACCATGCCACTATGCCTACATGGAAAATCATTTCATGTAGGCTTTACTGAATCCCTCACTTTGTCTCTGCAGTCTACATACAGATTTTTATTAAATGAAAGCTAGAAAGTTCATGGAACAGATTCAGTTAGATGATAGAATTCCTTAGCATCTAAATCCAGGGTGTTCCTACTAGGTGCATTTCTGCAAGGTATACAATGTAGTATGACAGTGCATTGAATGCTTCTGTGTATTTCTTTAGGATCAGTCAAATGAAGCTGCTAGCTTCATTGCCTATTCATATTTATGATAGTAATTATAAAACAATGATATATTCAGGTTCGTACATGGGTGGCTCGTGCTATAGGATTGCAGCCCCCCACCTGTAGAAAAAAAAGACACAAATTTCCTGGTACTCACAGAACTCCAGACTGCTGTGTTAGGCAGTCTGGATACAGGAAAAAGGCATCTCTGCCCTGCAGCCTCAGAAGTCTGTGTGGGCTGAGACGAGGAGCTTGCTTTCACAGGGAACGACTGCTTTCAGGATTATTAGTGTGGAACAACAGAAGACTGGATCAGGTAGTGTGTGTGTGTGTGTGTGTGTGTGTGTGTGTGTGTGTGTGTGTGTGGTGGGTAGAGAATGCTCAGGCTTGAACCCTGTACCTTAGGTGCAGGTGGCAAGGGCCTGAATTCCCTACCCACCACTATTTGTAAAAAAAAAAAATTGCAGATGTTTGCCTCATATTTGTTCTGTTCCTCATAAAATCTGTGGGTTCTGTGTGTTTGTTTTTCTTTGCCAAGTCAGTAGTGCTGTGGTGCCCTGGTAGCATTGTTGCCAGGCAGCTACAGTTTCTCTGGTTTGATTCTTGGCTGGGGTGCCTTCGGTGTGGAGTCTGCATGTCCTCCCATCTTAGAAAGAACATGTGTGTGGAGTGTTTCTCCCTGCTCTGCTGAAAATTGGCTTTTGTTCCAAGTCAGACTTTCCTGGTTAACAAATGTTAAATAAAAATAACAGGCATTTGAATTTCAGACTTTATATTCTTCAGAAAGTACATGGTAACACAAAACCTTTTATTCTAGCAATTTTCTAAGTTTATAACATGGATATTTGAAATCTGTCCCTATTTTTGGGACTGTATTACCCCATCATTGGCTTTGTTCAGGTGTTTTGTGCTAAGAGGTTGACAGCTATGGTGAGAGCTGAATTCACTAAATAGTAGCCATTTAAGTTTCAGTCTTCCTCTCTTTCATGAAACAGATGATTTGGCATAATGGTATGTTGCTCTGACTGTTTTGCACAGGGTCCTCTGGGTTCAAGACTTGGCAGTGAAATGTATGGTGGTAACACAGCATTTTATTCTAGCAATTTTCCAACATTATACAAGCAATGTTTAAAATGTGTCCCTGTTTTATGGGCTTTTGTCCTCCCCCCATAAATGTTGGCTTTTTCCAGATTTCTTGTGCTGTAAAGTTCAGAGATACAGCTGAGTGTTGGATAGATTTTACAAGGAGCTGAGAGCTGCAGGGGAACAAAACTTTAGTGCTGCTTATGCTGAGTCTGCTTGCATTGTTAATAGTACAACAGGTAGTGTACTTGCTTTTAATGTAGAAGGCTGTGGGTTCTACTCTCACAGTAGGTAGATGCATTGCTGATATTGTACTGTGCTGTAAAGGGGGTGGATGCTGCAGTCCTTTTTGGCGAAGATACCTAGTAACTATGAACCAGTTATCAGTTTGCCATCCATTCCCTATTGCAATATTACTAGCTTATCATTTTTTTAATGCAACATAGGCAATGTATTCCTCAAAAGCAACAGGCACTTTATTTGTAGATGAAAGAACGACATATAAAGTTGTTTGCTAGCAGCAACCTCTTCATTAGTTACAGATTTCTTTAATGTGGAATTATTTAGATGACTTTTAACTTCTTCAGAGATTGTGCATATTTACTGATACTGGTGGACTGTAGAAGTGTGAGTAGACTATTTTATGATGGAAATGTTCTGAATTGTTCAGTTTATGTCATTAATGGTGCATGCATTTTGTTTTATTGTTTACTGGAAAAATGTTCAAAACAATAAATTTAAAATGCCCTCTAACAACTGTATTGTATTGTACAAGGAATATAATTTAATACAATCAGGAAGGTGTATCAAAGAGCACGTGTATGTTTTGTGTTCAAGGGGCCTATGATTTGAAAACAGCCCAAAGTTAATCTTTATCTGCTACAGGCAAAATGTATTTTCTTTGAATGTGGGTTTCAATGCTGTTTCAATGAATGTGAGTTTCAAGGGCAGAGAAGTTTTAATGCTAAGTCTATTTTCATTGTGAGACTGCATTGATTTGTTTAGCAGATATCTATTAGTTTGTGCTGTAAAATGCAAAATAAAACTTTCAAATGAAATCCAAATCATTGCAGAAGTAAAGCAGTATGCACATTACAGTGTTTATGGTAAATAGGGTGAAATAACCAAAGAATGGGACATTGGAATGGCTGCAGGGGTGAGTCTCCATTTGACCATGATTTTGTGAGGGGGGAGGGGCAGCAAACTCAAAGACAGCCCCAGCTGAACTATACCTCTCAACTGTCCAGATTTTTGCAGAATTAATAGATTTTTGTTTCTTATTTTTGGTTTGTTCCTCATAAAATATGTGGTTTTATGGCAAATCATTTAGGAATGAAGTCACTAAATAATGGCAGACATTGAGTTTCAGACGTCATAACCTTCAGAAAAATGCATGCTAAAGCAAGACCTGTTATTCTATTAACTTTCTTAAGTTTATACAAGAGCAATTTTTAGTACTGTTTGTATGTTACCCCAATATATTTGGCCTTGTCCAGATTTCCTGCATTAAGAGGTTGAGAGGTACATGCAAATAAATCACTTTATAGAATTAGGAATATCCAAACCTCTCAACTGTCCCCAATTTTGGCTCAAAATGTTGCCCTCCCCCTAATAATCCCTTGGCAAAATGGCAATTTTGGAAGAAAATGTGAAGGGTTTACAATTATAAATAGCTGTAATGATCAGAGTTATAGATTACTTTTATTTCAGAAATGCATGTAGATGCTCTTATTTTGTCTGCTGCTCAAGTTAACAGTACTAATATTAAAAAGGTGTCCCTTCTTTGACAGGTTCCCAGATGTATTGCATGGCAATTTTATATTTATGCATCACATTTTTGGTCTGTTTTTCATAACATTTTGGTTTTCTGGCAAATTAGTGGCAAATCATTAAAGATTGAAGTTAGAAAATAATGGCAGACATTTGAGTTTCAGATTTCATACTCTTCAGAAAATTCATACTAATGCAAGACCTACTACTTTCTAAGTTTATAAGAGCAATATTTAAAAATTGTCATTATTTTTGGGCCTGTGTCCAACTTCTATGTATGGCTTTGTCCAGATTTCTTGCTCTGAGGTTTTTGAGGTATGAGTGTCAGAGCCATCACTGTCAGCCAGAGACATTTCAAATTGTGACATACTTGTTGCACCCCACTCCCCATTGTAGTGGCTCTGGATGTGTCCAAACAAGGCAAGCAGCAGTTATGCAGTGTAAGTGTGCAGAGTATTCCCCCATCCAAGGTAGACCACATGTACGACCGTGACTTTTCATCTGTCCTTGATTTTTCAGAATGTTCTGGTTTTCTGTCCTGTTTTTATACTGTTGATTTATGCTTCTTATTATTCAGAAAATGCATGCTGTCGCAGTGCCCTGTTGCTCTGTGTTTTAAGTAGCAATGCTTTAATGACCATCAGGTAAGCTTGTCAGATATTGTAAGATGCAAGTAAGCTTTAATAAGCATGCTGTTAAAGAATTATCAACATTGAAAGCCTTTTCATTGTTGCCATGCAGAGAATATTTACATAACTAGATAACGTATAAGCCTTAGGTATTGAAATGCATGTGACAGTATTTGTAATAAAGGACAAGATTACAGTATTTTTAGAAGCTCATTACATTTGTTAGAGACTTGCAGTAATCTTTGCAGGCTTTACCCGTAAACTAAACAGAATGCCAATATATCATGTGTGGTCCATAACTTGTGCAGTAATCCTTTAAGCAGTTTATCTTGAGCTTGTTTCTTGTTTGCTGTTCATCTTTTACATTGATCATGTCTTCATCTTTTACGTTGATCATGTCTTCCCCATGAAACAAGTAGATAGTTGTTGTCTGGCAGCAGGTCTTTTTCGGATAAAAAACATTTTTACAAGTGGGAGTATCACACAGAGATTGCTACTTTCAGCATGTTGCTTGGTAATTTTATAAAGCTGAATATAAATTATAATTAGAACTGCAGTGCAAGGAGAAGTGGTTTGAGTTGAGTGATGCTTGTTTTTTTTTATACTTGATTTTGACTGGCATTCCAGTAATGTATTTAAAAAGTAATTTATTTGTTCATGCATCACAACCTTTGTGTTTCCATCTAGATATTAAGTAAGTTGTCATGTAGCCAATGCATCGAAATATATTTTTCTTCTACACTTCTTGTTGTCATGATTGGGCTTTCGTAATGATGGTTTGGCACCCAGGGCAGCATCTTCATCTTCTTCTTCTTTTGGCTTTTCCCAGTTAGGGGTCGCCACAGCAGATCATCTGTCCACTCATGATTGGGCAGCATATTTAATTAAAATTCCAGTTGTTGTGGTTTTGAACATAGCCCCACCCCTTTCTAGCTGGCCACACCCATTCCTATTGGCCCCACCCATTCAGCTGTCTCCTGCAGCCCCCCCCCCTTTAACTTGAAGTCACCAGCCACCACTGGGTCTGTAAGCACATAGGATCATATAAAGTTACTAGGCTAATGGTCCTAGGGCCTTTACAAGGCAAGCCGAGTTCTTACCCTTATTTCCATGATCAGCACCTATTGCCCCTGTCTAAGAGGGACACAGGTGGAAACCTCTGGGGTGAATTACTGGTTGCACTGATATTGAATGTGGTTTACAAGGCATCACAATAATTAATATGTATTGTGTTTATTGTGAATTATAAAATCTAATTTAAAACATATAATAATCAAATAAATGCCATCACTGTACAATTTAGTTTGTGTTGAATAAGTTGCCATGTAAACTTCTTTTGTAACTCTTGTAGTTCTAGAGATAGGACTGTATGTATGAACTGTGAGGATATAACCTGATTTTGTCAAAAAGCTCAGGATGCAATAATAGAGTTCCATTGTTGGGAATTAACACATCAGTGATGTCCACTATACAGACTGACTACCATTTGCAGCTCAAGAATATGCAAGTTGTGATGAGTGATACAGCAACATTCAGGAACATCATAACAGTCACATACGATCGAAATAAAGTTACAACACCTTATGTCATACTTCTATACCACAGGCAGCAGTTGGACTGCAGCACTGATAAATACACTAATGAAAACCATTCCTGTAGGATGACTGAACTGCATGCATCAGTGATGTATAACATTACGGGGCCAGATTCAAGAATGCCTTTACTAAGTGTACACCATTCTAAGTGCATAGACAACACAAGTATAACACTCACTTTCTTCTTCCTAATTTTATTTTCCTGCTGATTTTATTGCAGCCTTAAATATTGAGGGGGATTCATAAAGATTACCACAAAGTATAGACTATCCCCAGGAATTAATAAAGTCTGTGTAGGCACAGTGTAGAGGCTACATGGAATGTATATGTGTGCATGGCCACGGTCCCCTCTCAGCAGTGAGCCATGCATGTTAATGATGGATCACTGCCAGGGGAGAGCCAAGGAACATGGTTATTGAATCAGTGTTGTCTGTTTTTTTTTGTTTGTTTGTTTTTTGCTTTTTTTTAAATGCATGTTTGCATGGCTCAGAGTGCAGCAATGCCAGGCTGTGCTCACTTGTAGACAGCTGACACCTGCCAGACATCTAAAAATAGAAACTGGGTGTAAATAAGAATAATGACATTTTATATGTTTTATTTTTTTTTTTTTTTGGTGATTGCATGGCACAGAGCCCATACATACACATGGCAGACACCTGCGAGACATCTAAAAATAGAAACCAGATGTAATTAATTATTTATTTATTCGTGTGTTTACGTGTGTTTGTGTGGTGCAGCATGGTGCTTAGCATTGCTAACAGGAAGCTCAGTGGTCTATGTGAAGGTATACCAGATTTATTAATATCTATGTAGCTAAATGAGTACAGTTATGGCTTTATGTGTAGTAGGTCCAGGGTTTAAATACATGTAAGTCAGAACTTGTCTGTATTTTAGTTGCATAAGTTATGGACAACATTTTAAAATAAGCAATGCATGAATATGGTTGGGCTCCTTGTAGGAAATCATGATGATAGTCTGCTGCAGGGTAGTTTCCAGGGCCCGGAGTGTAAGGTGGAGGCCTGGGAACAGCTGGCCAGTGAACTCACCAGTGTTACTGGTATCCCCCACACAGGTGAGCAGTGTTGTCACCACCATGATGACCTAAAAAGATGTAAGAGGGGAACCTTGGACACCTGGGTCCAAGAAGTAAGGTCAGGGAATGCCCCAAAAACATGTAAGTAATTTTTCCTTTGTTTTACAAATATGTAATCTGACTGTCTGCAAAACAGGTATGTGTTTCTAACACTGCAAGTCACATGTACAAAATAAACACCTCTGCCATACGTCAGACACAAGCCCATCACATCTGCAGCACACTGTATTAACCCGTCACAACACTCACCTTTTAAATAAAACAGGTGGTTTAAACAAAACATAGTAATTGCCACTTACAGTTATTAAGCATGTTTCAGTGGAGCTGCATGCCGCGCCATACCATGCAAACTGGAATAAACAGTAATGGAAAGATGGGAGTGTACCTTGGATTCTGGTGCAATAGTACACCACTAGACAGTCAAACACATGATAATGGATGTAACTGAGGCCTATGATAGGAGGCAAATGTTCCCTTTTATCAGCAACATATAGAAAGTCACCTGCTAAGGCATTCATGGCAAAATACATTTTCAGCTGGGACTCTGGTGCAAAAATACATCCATATACATTTAGATAAAGCCATGCACATACTGATAGATGTCGAAAATGTTTCTCATAGCCTGTATGTGTGCACATATATCTTCCAAGTACATTTATTACTGTAGCAGTGATTCAATAGCTCAGTTTGTTAAATGATTTGTATACAGTACATTTTGCCGCACCTAGTCCTGGGTTCAAATCCAGTGTTGTGCTACATTTCAATTACATTATTGTGAAGACAGCAATTAATGGATCACTAATGCACTCTTTATCCACACAAAGAATTGCAAATTAAATAACTGCTTTCCAGTGTATGAAGTCAGATGCCGCAGGTAGGGACACACCACATATCCGTATAGCAGTATAATATGTCACCTAGTACTCTGTTATTGACACAGTTGACTAACATACATACCATAAACACATGCCTTAATTGCTGTGTAAAGTGTACACTTACCTTGGCACTGCCTCAACAACAAGGCTGACACAGTTGACACAGATACACCTACAACTTGTTGTCCTCCAGTGTTCATGCTCTCTGTCTATGTCTACTACCTGCAGCAGCAGCTGCAGCTTATGGTACACACAGCTCTATGTAATGGTGTCTGCTACACACCTACCCTCTGTGATGATGTAGTGTCCTCACCCGAGTAGTGTCCATCTCAACAACTAAGAAAGGGGCCCAGGTCTACATGAAGGCCTTATATATTGCACTGTGTTTGCATGTTATTGGCTAATGATAGTGCAATTCAGCTGCTTTGGTTCCAATTATTTATTTATTTATTTACTTATTTATTTATTTATTTTATTTTACATTTGTTGACAGGGATAGCCCGAACGGATATATATCCATTTTCAGTGGAGGCCCAGGAAGAAAAGCTCCACATACCAAAAAAGAGACAGTACATACATCACTGAGTGATAAACTCATGCAGACATGTTTAGAAAAATATAGACAAAGAATACAGGCAGATATCAATATACACAATGTGCAGACTTATATCTGATTGGCAGAGACGTATCAGAAAATGTAAACAAAGAATACAATCAGATTTCATAATTCACAATTTTCAGACATTGAAATGCTATGAGGCATAGATACTTGGCTAAACAGCAGGTTGGGTAGCAAGACGTGTATTATTGAAGTTGTTAGTCAGGTTTAGAACAAGAGCACAGCCAATGAGATGTGAGGTATTTTTTAGTTCTCTTTTAAATAGGGGTAGTGAGGTTTCCTTGGTAATGGTAGTAGGGAGTAGATTCTAGATTTTACCGGTTGAGTTGGCAAATATAGCATCGCCTGCAGAGTTGTTGGATTTTTGGGTCAGGCTCAATAGTTTATCAGCTGAGCATAATGGCCTGGGGGCACTATGAGGAGTGAGAATATTTTTGAGGGTAGGGATGTTATCAGATTGATGGAGTATTTTATGTGCTACTATAAGCTGGTTGAACTGTAGAAGGGTAGGATACTCTAGCCATCCCAGTGCTTTGAGGTTCTGGCAATGGTGGAGCCTAAATGCCATGCCAGTAGCGAATCTGGCTATATGATTGTAACATCCTGATAATTTGTTGAGATCTGTTTTGGACAGGTTGGTGAGTACAGGGGAGGCATACATAAGGGTAGAGAGGAGGTGTGATCTTGCAATAGCTACCCTAGCTAGTGGGTGAGGAAAGATTTGGCTCTGTACAGGGAGCGAAGTTTTTTGTTGATGGACTTAGTGTGATTTACATGTTTATCAGATTTAAGGTTGTTGTCTATTATTATGCCTAGAAGCTTTGTATGGTGATCAGGGGAGATAATGGTGTCATTGCTAGACTTGATGTTGAAAGAAGGAGGAGAAATTCTATGGTTAGGAGAGAAAAGTAGTAGCTTGGCTTTGTTAAGATTTAGAAGCAGGCAGCGATTAGCTAGCCATGTTTCTACCATGCTGAAAGTGGTCTGGGTGAGGGTTAGAAGTTGTGTAGGAGAGGAGGCGGAGCATATTAGCATTGAATCATCTGCATATTAGATGCAGGTGGCTCCTGGGATGATGGTGTGCAGATCATTGATAAAGATAGAGGAAAGAAGGGGACATAGTATGGACCATTGTGGGACACCTAGGGTTAGAGGAAGTTGGGATGACAGCTTGCTCTGACATAAGACCATTGTATTGCATGTTGGTCTAAACTGATGGTTTGTAGGGTATTGAGCAGTAGCTGATGGTTGACCATATCGAAAGCTTTTGAGAGATCTAGGAAGAGTGCTGAAGATAGTTTTTTGTTGTTACAATGAAGATTGATGACATTAGAGAAAGATAGAAGAGCCGTGGTGGTACTGTGGAATGGCCTAAAACTTTAATGAGAGATGCGAGCTTTCCGTTTTGAATAAGAAAGTGCATGATTTGTTTGTGTATGCATCTTTCCATGATTTTAGCTGTGGTGAAAGAATGGCTATAAGTCTAAAGTTAGATAATTCTGTGGAACCTCCTCCTTTATGGAGAGGTATAACATGTGATATGTTCCATATTGCTGGGATGGATCCTTCTGAGATTGATCTGTTGATTAGAATAGAAATGGTAAGTGCTATGGCATCAGCTGCTTTTTGAAGATATTCAGCTGGGAGGTGGTTGGCAGCTAGTGTAGTAGGTATTAGCTTTTTGAGTAAGGTCTGGATCAGGTTGGTAGGTACGGTTTGAAAGGTAAAGGTGGGTTGGGTGCTGGGTGGATCAGGTCAAGATGTGCCAGAGCTGGTGTTTGTGTCCGATGGAGTGAAGTGGGTAGCTAGAGACCAGATAGTTTCAGTAAAGAAGGAGTTGAAGCTGTCTGCAATTTCTACAGGGGATTTATCAAGGGCAGCTGATGGGATAGGAGTGGTGGAATGGCCTGGGTGGTGAAGATTGTTAATACCAGCCCAGAACTTTTGAGGTTTTAGCTAATATTTTTGTTGTAGGAGGGTGTAGTGATTTTTTTTTTGTCTAGAATGACAGATTTTTCAGTCTGATTATATAGCTGCCAGTATCTTACTTGGCCCATAGGGTCTTTAGTGACATACCACCTGGCCCAGGCGTTGTTTCTTAGTTTAATTTTGTTTTTTGTTTCTTTAGATAGCTACAGTGCAACTGTGGCTTTTACACAGATGGTACGGGTAGGAGCATTGTGGTTAAGGATAGCCAGAAATCTAGTATTAAAGTACTCAACTTCTTCTTGTAATGGGAGTCATTTCAAGACATTCCAATTACATGCTTTGAGTTCATTTTGGAAGTTGTCAAGGTTAACGTTCCTGACGTTTCTTATAGTTTTGTAGGTGGGCCGGTTGGGAATGTCGGCTTTGAGCCTAATAATATAGGTAAGGCAGTGATCACTTAAATCATTGGGGAATGTACCTGACTTGTATTTTTGGGGGTGGCTGTTAATAACTATCCAATCAAGGATACTATCTTTGACTCTATTTTTGCTAAATCTGGTGGGGGAGGCAATGATCTGAGTAAACCCATGGAGGTTTAAATGGACGGAGGGAGTTTCAGAGGAACAAGTGTTCCAATCGATGTTAAAGTCCCCCAAGACAATGGTTTCCTGGCTATAGTTAGAAGCTAGCCAATGTAAGATATTTTTTAGAGTATTATCATTCTTGCTGGGTGGAATATAAATGCAGACAATGTATCTGCATTTATTTTTGTTTATTATTAGTTTGGTGATGAGAATTTCTGCATTGCCAAACTGGGGTGGCTGTTGGGTGTCAATTGTTATTGTTAGGATAGACCTGTATAGTACAGCTACTCTGCCACCTTTCCTGGAGATCCAGTCCAGTCTAAGGATGTTGTACTGTGGGGGGGGGGGGTATTTCTTTATCTTTGGTTATTGATTTTAGCCAGATTTCTGTGAGGCACAGGATATTAGTGGAGCAAACAGCTAAGAGTCTATGTAGGCTATGGATCTTGTTGTTTAGGCTTCTGATGTTGAGATGACAGACCAGAAATGAGTTTCAAAGTCTATCAATCTGGGTAGTACACATTGGGTTGTTAGCTGGTGTGCTTGGGTCTACTGTTGTGGATGGGCCAGGGTTGGGGTGGATGTTTCCATCCTTCATAAGATGAATTTTTAAGTTGCTTATGAGTCTTAAAAATGTGTTTATGATTTTGTTGTAGCTTTTGGTTTTTAAGCTAATGTAGCGGTATTTAGTCGGGTGATGGTAACTGGGGGCGAGGAATTAGGAGAGGAGGTGGTTATGTGGTGGATAAACTTATTAAATGCAGGGTTGGTGTCTGTTTGAGAGTTTGTTTATTGGATTTCAAGATGCTGTACATATTCATAGGAGCTTAGGTGATAAGGAATGAATAGCAGGGGTGCTAAGGGTAGCAGCATTAGTGTTTTAGCTGTAGGCATAGTAAATTACTAGTGTAGGGTCTGTATTGAGTTTATGTAGTGGATAAAACTAGCATTTCAGAACCACAGATCGGTTTAGAGATAATCACCTGCTGATGGGGAGTATGTTTAAAAGGCAGGCAGCTGGCTATGGGGAACCATTCTGTATGAGACCTTATTCACACAGAGCACGCCTTTGTAAAACTTTACCAGACACACAGGTTAACAGAAAAGTATTACATTCTAGCAGATATGTAACTGTTTTGTGTACAACAGGATTAAGATGGGAGGACAGAGGTATGGAGAATAGGGTTTACAGCAGTAAGCTGGTCATAGGCCTGTGGTAATGACATGTCAGTGATACCCTGATGACTTACACCTGCAGGGGACGTACAATACTCCAAGGTTGCATTGTCTTTTGTCATTGTGGCATACTGCTGTTGTTGGATTGTCCTTTCTTACTGGTTGTAATAGCACTCTGCTATTTGTCTGCCACTGGTCTTATGACATATTATTGGGTGGTTGGCCTTAGCGGACATAACACCATAGACTGGAGTGTTGGGTGTATGATCATACAGGAGAATTTCTCATGACACCCATGGAAATATCTCACTATTAATACTATCTTGGTTTGATCCACACATGTATGTTGTCTCTGTGGGGTATGACATGTGTGAGCAAGCAGTGGATACTGCCGGCCATTTTTCCCTTGCTGTATCTGTACATAGCAGATGTCCACATATCTGATCCTGTAATGTATTCCCATTGTGTTGTCTTTCAGGAATTATGTACCACAGAAGACACCCATCCTTCTCAGATGCAGAGAATTAGACAATCTTGCAAGGACTAGGGCAGCATCATGCCATCCTGCTATCTAGGGTGAGACAATAGAGAACAGTGGGCAACAGTGTGTTCAGACCTTGTCCATGATGTTAATGCCATAGGCCAGCAGGGCAGGATATATGAACAGGTCAGACACCGGGCAACCGATATGATTAATGCTGCACGTTGATTGGCAGTGGATATAGTCAGGGGTTGTGCTGTCATTGGTGGAGGGCCTGCAGTGAAACAACAACTATCGGCCACTAAGGAATTCCTGAAATAACGAAAACACAATAATGGAACTAACTGCACTATGGCGAAGCAGAGTGTTGGAAAAAACAAAACCAAAGAAAATAACAAAACTCTAGCAAATGCCATAAAAGCCAACACAGTTTTATTGCATTTTTTTTAATCCAACACAGTTTTATTGCAAAGCTTTCAGATCAAAACATCCTTCTTCAGTGCTTAAACCATTTTACATAAAACACTTATTTAAATAATAATGATGTAGTCAATAAATCAATTAAAAACACCAATCAAATAACATCAATCAACATCCATCATTAAACAATTACTTTAAACAAGCTTGCTTATGCTTTCTTATGCTTTGATACAGGCTTTAAACTAACACTTGTGATGTTGATTGATGTTGATCTGAAAGCTTTGCAATAAAACTGTGTTGGAGTTAAAAAAAATGCAATAAAACTCTGTTGGATTTTACGGTGTTTGCTAGAGTTTCTTTATTTTTTTTTTAATTCCTGGCATACCTAGGCACACGAGACAGCTTCCAGGCATTTATCACACTGTACATCATGGAGGTGGGTGCCACCGTTTCCACAGCTGAGGAGCATGCAGGTAAGCTTACTGCATTTCAGCATTGTACTACTGTAGCAGTCAATATGTCAGGCTGTAGATACTTTTATGTGGGGGTCAGGTTTATGTTCCTTGGGGGGTTGTAACCTCAAGTATAGACTCATATACAGATTGGGATCAATACAGCAAGTAACACAGTAGCTGCTGTAAATGTAAGATATATGGATGTATTACTTTGCTGTGCTGCAACATACAGTTGTACTGACATTACCTCTCCCTCAACTTTTCACAGGTTCATCAGGTATTGGCCAGGGTGTGTTGCTGGCCCTGTAAAGTGTGACACTTGTTTTGTTAAGAAACAATTATAGTCTAATACAGTTAAGGGCCAGAATAATGCCCTATGTGCATGTAGTTATATGTGTAAACAGCATAGGATTTTATTAAATGCCAGTCTGGAAGAGGTACCTAAGGTTTCGAGAAGGGGTATTCACAGGAGTTCAGTGCGAAAAACAGCTACACTTTGGCAGTTACAGATAAGAGCAGATAAGGCTCCTTGTTTAAATGTGCGAAGGAATCTAACATGCCTTTTAAAATACAACAGGTTAAAGATAAATAATTATGCAGTGCAATGTGTATTTCCATGTAACTGTGAAGATATGTATTGAGTTTTATGTGTTGTTTTTCAATTATAGTGTCATGCTGAGTAAGAAAAAGCAAATATTACTAGTCATGTTTGACTTGATTTACTTCAAGTGATGACTATAAAGGCCCAGAGTTGAATTTGAATTGCGTTTTTGGGTAGTGCTTTGTGGATGAAGGTGGAGAAGGATGTTGTTTGACCACTAATCCAGTTGTGGGTCCTCATTGTTATGAGGCTTGGATGCTTTTCATACACAATATTGCAGATATTAATGTGCTGCTTATTTCATTCTTATTGCAGGTGACCATGGGGATGGAGTCTGTCCCCTACACAACCTAATGTCAGTGTCTCCTCGGAGACTGATGATGTTGGTGGCCATAGTGAGGCACAGTTGTGGGTGTCGGGCCTGAATCTGTCCTAGTGGTAGACATCACTCTTCTGCCCCCGTTGTCACTGCACACAGTCTGTATGCCCACACTTAAACCATCCCCAGAGGCCACAGATATTGGACAGTAAGAGGGTGGAGACATTGAACAGGAAAGTGTGGCAACCATGACTCCAGTGAGTGTAGACACTGGCCATAGCCAGAGAGTTGGGGCAATGTCCCACACAGGCAGATTGATAGGGGTGCTTGTAGGAGGTCTGCTGTCACTCCACCACCTGTTGCAGGTGTCACATCATGGGTCACCCAGTGCATGTTTCAGGCTATCATGGAGGGACAGGCATGTTCTGAATGAAACACCAGCCGTATGCTCAGGGGTATGGATGCTGCACAGTCTGACATCTGTAATAGCCTCCACCATATTGGGGGCACCCTGGATAGGTTCTGTGATGCAGTGGACAGACAGTGGACTGAGACAGTGTCTGTCTTGGATTGTGCATTGTCTATGCTGGAACATGTGGTTGGAGTTGAGCATCGGACCCGTGGATGTAGGTCAGCAACACCATCTGCAAAGAGTCCACGTGACCTTGCACACTCACACTGCCATAGAGGGAGTACATCCAGTGCAACAGATGGGAGTGGGCTGTCCACATCATGATGTGACAGGCCATGGGCTCATGGTCTTGGGTGGTCCCATGGGGGACAAGATCCCTGCAGACAGCAGTCACCATCAGGTACTAGCGCCACTTCTGACCTTGGGCATGGAGGTACCAGTGCAACTCCAGGCAGAGGCAGTTTCCTTGTTCAGAGCTGGTGACCGTGAATTGTCAACTCTACCATGTATGGTCCAAAGCTATCCAACATACACATGTGTAGGGCTAGCACTGAGATTGACTGTGTACATGCACACACTCACACACCACTGTCAAATGCAGGTCACCTACAGACACACAGAGCACTTCTGCATGGTCCATCTTACATGCTCCCTCCTTACTCACACACATGCTGTCTATCGTTTGGGCCAGCCTAGGCCTCCTGCATCCCCATACAACACCCTGTGCAAGTGATGATACCTCTGCCACATCCCTCTCATCCTTGACATCGATGCAGGGAAATGAAGCTATGGGTCCAAAGCACAAGGTGACTTTATTAATTAACATGTACTTGTGTAATGCAATGTTGGTTCACCATGCCACTTGTAGTGGTTAGTGAGAGATAGTGTATGCTGGCATTTTTCACGTGTATGCCACATACATTTGTGTACCTTTTGTGGTTCTTATGTTGCATATTATTGAATTGGCTGTATAGTTACACAATGACAGGTGTGTCATGGGCCTGTTTATGATTCTGTTACAGGAGTCCGTTGGGGTAACCTATGGATACACAGCAAAAATACAGCAGCACAGGATGACACGTCCACACAGTGGACATATGTCATCAGGAAGGTATAGCACTATAACTGCATGGCCTCATAGGTCCATAGGTTCATAGGTTCATAGGTGTGCAATAGGCTAATGGCCCTGGGGCCTTTACAAGCCTAGCCATAGGATTTCCCTGTCATAGCGCCACCCAACCTTAGTTCCCAGTAACTCTGTTGAGTACAGACAACGGAGTTATCCCTGGGGTGAATTTTCTGTTTCCCATCCACTCATCAAGATTTCTCTTGAAGAGGGTCAACTAGATGCTGTGCTTAACATGTATGGGAAATCTATTCCATAGCATGGGCAGTCTCTAGGTTATGTCCCTCCAGCATGTTCTGTTAATTGTGGTAATGAGGTTGAGGTCTCTGGAGCATGTGGTGTGGATAGATTGGGATTTCTTTAGATGTAGCATTTCTAACAGAGCTGGGTCAGACATGGCTTTGTAAGTCAAGCAGAGATCACCTCTAAGTAGGCGATATGAGACAGAATAGTTGGAGTTTTTTTAGTGTCTCCATATAGGACAAGTGTTTAAGGCCTAGGATCCTCTTTGTGAGGTACTTTTGCACTCTCCAGTTGTTGCAGGTGTCTAGTTAGGTACATGCCAAATGTGGTATTGTACTGGATGATTGGCCTAATGAGGGAAGAGTAGAGGGAGACAAAGACCTCTTTCTTCCTGGATACAAAATCCTTAGTAATGAGATGTGCCACATAGAAAGACTTTCTGACCACAGTGACAATGTGGTGATGAAAAGAGAGGTTGCTGACAACCTGTGTTCCCAGATCTCTTGTACCACCTTCTGAGTTCAGTGGACTACCATCAATGTGGTAATTCATGGGAACTGTGATTTTCCCAAAGGGGATTACAACAAATATTTTGGCATTGAGCTTAAGGACATGGTTCTGACACCAGTCATTGGTCTTAGTGAGGCCATTCTGCAGGATGTCAACATCATTTGGGGAGTTAATTATAGCTCACAATTTGCAATCGTCTGCGAACTTTGTCAGCCAGAGTCCATTTATGTTGGCCTGGACTTCAGAGAAGTAGATATCAAACAGGAGAAGACCCAGGACTGAACCCTTTGGGACTCCACTCATGACAAGTCAGCAGTCTGACTTGGCGTCAGCTACTTTCACACTGTGGGTTCTATCTGTGAGCCAGTTTGTAACCCACCTAGTGATATAGGGGTTGATGCCTAGCTTAGTGAGTTTTTCTATGATTCCTGAATGGGGAATGGTATCAAAAGCATTGGCCAGATCAAGGTAGGTTGTATGAACAACCTTGCTTTCATCCACAGTGGTGACTGACTCAAACAAGTCGACAAAATTGAGCAGGCATGATCTACACTTCACAAAACCAAACTGTGTGGGATCTAGAGTTTGGAGAGTCCCTATATCCTTGTTTTTTAGGTCCATGATGATGTGTTCCATAGCATTGCATATCAGGCTTGTTGGGCTAATGAGGCGATAGTTCCCAGGATTTGTAGTCGCTCCTCATTTGTGCAGAGGGATGACTGTAGCAGTGTGCCATTCGGTAGGGCAAAGCTTGAGGTGAGGCTGTGATTGAACAGGGCACACAGGTGAGGTGCCAGTTCACTCTGTAGTTCATGTAGAACATAGACAGGGATATTGTCACATCCCATAGAAGCTGTATTCTTAGCCTTGGACAGTCTGTTTTAACTTGTGCAGCAGTAATACTGGGTGACTGGCAATCTACTGGTATTGTGATTGGTCCTTTGTGGGGCAGAGGTGTAAAGTTGGCACAGAATCTGTTGGCCAGTATACTGGCAATATCTGTTGACTAGGTATAGGAGATAACATTGTGCAGTAGCTCAAGGCAAATATGGGTATTGCTGTGGAGCTTCTTTACATAACTATAGAAGGCCTTGTGGTTGTCTTTACTATCTGCTGCAATTCTGTTTTTATAGCTAGCTTTAGAGGATTTGATGAGGGATTTCAACTTTTTGTTGAGGCTGGTAAGGGAGTTTTTCAAGTCTTGGGACTTCACCTTACTGCACATCAGTTTCCTCCTTCTTTTGTAGAGGTTGTTTATGGCAGGGAACCACCAGATTGGCTTCCTTTTTTTGGAGGAGAGCATCTTGGGTCTATTGGGTATGGCAAGATCCATGCATTTGTGTACATGTTCATACAGTGCATTGGTGTATTATTCGGTGGTCATACAACTATTCTCCATTTGCATGGGTGCCGTGAAGTTAGCCACCTCTATTTTTAGGAGCCCAAAGTTAGATTTGGAGAAGTTTTTCATGGTGATTACCTTTGTGGGGGGGGGGGGGTGGATGTGGATTTCCAAGATAATTAGTTTGTGGTTGGATCTAACCACTGAGGACCTGACTATTGGTGTAGAGCAATGGTTTCTCATGTTAGTAATGACCATGTCAAGGATGTTGCTACCTCTAGTGGGAGTAAGAATGAGCTGTTCCAGGGCATTGGAATTAATGAACTCCAAGAAATGTTGGGCAAGTGTATTGGTACATGAGTAGTTTTCCCGGTTAATGGAGGGTTACTTGAAGTCAACTAGTAAGAGAGTGTTAGGTTGGACCCTAATATTCTCCAGGATGCTTAGGAATATGGACTGTAAGTCTTGGCACATGGTTGAGGATCTATAGCAGGCTATGACCTGAATCACTGTCTTACCCAATGTTAGCTGCACCTGAAGTATCTCTGATGCGTTATGTTGGGCTATCAGTCTGGAGGCGTGCGCATCCATTATGAATATGGAAACACCACCACCTTTGGAGCTTCGGTCCAAGTTCTGGCCCCGAAACATGTGGAATGAGTTATAGCCTGGTAGTGCAGGGGTGCTTTCTGCTGCCTTGAACCAGGTCTATGCAACAGCACAAATGTTGATGTTCTCCATCGAGCAAGTGCATTTTGAGATTTAGACTTATAGCATCAAGCAGCATGACTCTCAGATTGCATTTGTTTGCAGCTGTTACGGAGGTAATTTTGTCTTTGGAACACTGCCTAAAAAAAGCACTATAGGGATGGCAAGAGCCTTAGCCAGTATCGGGAAGCCCAGGGGTGACAGATGCAGGCCATCTCTGGCAAAGCATTGATGTCCATCAATCATGTCACCCCAGGCAGACAGATACTGGATCACCTTAGAATGACACCAGAAACTTAGCCAATTGTTGAAATCAATCATTTTCTACTTGTACTGTGGTGTCATTCTGGGTGATGGTAGGATGCTCCTCAGGGCTAGGGTCATACCCCGCCTGGGCTACATTATCTGAGAGCTCCTCCATGTCTCTTTTCATGTAGTCCGGGTAGGTTCGTCTCAGATCATTCACACCCACATGTACAATGACAGAGTCATATTTGTACCTGTTGTCAAAGGACCTGAGTGCATGCGTTGTGTGACAGATCCTGGCACCTGACAGGCATCTGACTGTTACTTTCTCCTTATTCAACATTGTGAGTGAGACATCAGTGTGCCTCAACTATGACTAGTGTGTTGGGCATGCTGTTTTGCCTTAGGGGCTTTCGTTGAGTGGCACACTGTTTAGGAAAGTTATGTGTTTCATGATTAGTATTGTGTTGTGGTGGTCAAGTGCATTTCTGCCTTGGACGTCTCTGCTGCTTGGGTAGATTTTTATTGAGGGCCTCTGCGAAGGTGGGTGTGTGGTTTGTGTTTTTATGTGAAGGCGGTGCTTGTGTCTGTTCTGGAGGGCTATGTGTTCCATGTGGTGTGGTGCAAGTGTTGGCCTTCCCCTCTTCACCAGCTATTCTGGGTCTTGGCTGGAGAGTGTGTGACATCCAATTTGGCTATATAAGTGCATCTCTCACAAGTCTGAGTGTTGGGGGTAAGAGGAGAGGGTTGTCAGTGTACATGAGGCAGTTGCTACATTGCCTCAGAATGCCCAAGTTCTCCAGGTTAATAGGAGAAAACACAGGGGACTGACTTTTAGACATGCCTGGAGAGGTGAGTATTGATAATGAGTACTGGATCTGTTTCCTTGCAGATGTTTAGTGCTGGTAGCACTTTTGTGTGCTGCAATAATTGCTACAAGATGTCTGGTAAAGTGCTAGACTAATAAGCTAGCATAAGTGCAGGAGAGGAGAGAACTAGTAGATCTAAAGGACAAATTGAAGAGCAGACTTTAGCACCACTCAGGAGCTTACAAACTGTCCTGGATACAGCAAGTCTTTATCTTGACTAGACTAGTTACAGAAAGACAGGAAACAAGTGAAAATGCAGGCTTTTAAACCAGAAAGTTGAGAGAGATGGAACAACTGCCCAAACGGCCAATAAACTACAATTTCTGGACAAGAAACCACTCCTCTTGTGGTAGATAGGCTACCAAGTGCTTACCACTCCCACTGATAAGCTAAAAGGCATTCCTCCAACACAGAAAGGCTTGGGGTGCTCAGAAGCTTTCAAACAGTCCTCGATACAGCAAATCTGTATCTGGACTAGACTAGTTACAGGAAAGGGGGGAAACAAGTGCAAATATGAGCTTTTATACCAGAAAGGTGAAAGAGATGGAAAAAACTGCCCAAACGGCCAATAAACCACAATTTCTGGGCCAGAAACCACTCCTCTTGTGGTAGATAGGCTACCTAATGCTTACCACTCCCACTCATAAGCTAGAAGGCTTCCCTCCAACACAGAAAGGCTGGACAACAGCAGGCCTCTATCAAGATTACCCGAGTAAAAACAGAAACTTCAATAAATGTACAGAAAGAGCACTCACAAACAGAAAATACAAGTCTCGGTATGAAAAAGTAGTTTATAGTTTAGTAATTCAGTACAAATGCAGTTACAGTAAGTAATGCAGACTATTACAGCTGCTAGCTGTAGCCACTAAATGAAAGTTTTAAACAGATAAAGGAGCAAGGAGATTGTAGAGAATGCTTTTAATTGCAAACAAATCATATTCATATAACAGGTTAACAAATACAGTGTTGGCATTCAGCATACTCATGTATCCCTAATCTGTGAGAATGTCTGCTACCCTTTATAAGTGTCACTGGGGCTTTAATGGGGATGACGCATCTACATATATCCTGTGTTCAGTACCAACAGTTGCCCGGCAACAGTTATGATTGTTGTGTTCTGCATTCCAGTGTGTAACCTGCATATCATGTGTGTCACAGCAGATGCATGTGTGACTTGCATGGGAGGCCTGTTTCATGTAGAGTGTACTGTCTGTTTTTTATACCTGTCTCACCAGCATGAACTATGCATGCCGCACTGATGTTGTTGGTGTGTAGCACAGGTGACACATGTACTAGTCCTGTCATGGAAACACAGGAGGTACACAGTGGGATCTGACACCTCCCTGTATGGTGCCATACACATCCCCTCATCCCCTCCAAAGCATTTCAGAGATGGACTACACATGTACGGTCCTGACATGGACGCTATAGGACATGTTGTCTATAATGTGTATTGGTGCAACTAGGAACCTGTGTGGCTGCTACAGTTGTACGATATGCTTGTGTAATGACATGGCAAAGGTGCCATTGCACATAATGATAGCTGTGATGACTGCCACATTCAGTATACCAGTGCCAGTTTTGGAAGTATGCCCTAAACCTGTCGGTATTGGTTGTACAACAGTGAGTGCATCCACATCTTTCCAACCAGTGACAGTCGAAGGCTTCAGTACTCTATTTATTAAATTAATATGTCATATGGCTCCATAATATGTTTAAAAATGGTCTAACAGGCTCACAAAAACACATGGTTACATTGAGGCTAGCGGCACTTCCAAGCAGTGCATACAGGATGTGCCAAGACACACACATAGTGCAGGTTGGCTGTAAGTAGGTGTGCACATTTATCTATGTAATGGTACATTCCGCAGAGCACAGTACATGGTGCACACAACACACTTCATGTCTGCTAGTATTATAATTTTAGGACATATTATGCTTGATGACATATGCAGACCTTTTTGAAGTCAGTCCTTTGGGGAGCCACATCACCCACTACAAATAAAACACTGCAAAATCCTGCTGATGTCTAGGCTACCAAGAAGAGGGCAGTGTGGAAGCCAAGAGCAAGTTACAGGGCCAAAAAGTTCATAACCATTGCAGTTGTATAGCCCATGAGGGCATGACTTTTCATTTACAAGAGGATACACACACACACACACACACACACACACACACACACACACACACACACACACACACACAAAGTCATGCACCAAGTGGGCTAGAGTGAGATTAAAACCCCTACTTATCTAGTCTTATACATTATAGGTCACAGCACTTATTGCATGTGCCATGGCTTACCTCTGATATTACACTGTCAGCTGGTAGTCTCAAGGTGGCTGACATCATCAGGTGTTGTAGAAGAGGGCATTGTGGAAGTCATCAGCAAGTTACAGGGCCAAGAAGTGCATAACCATTGCAGGTGGATGGCTCTTGAGGGCATGTCCATTCTTTTGCAGGAGGATACACACCCACCCACCCCCACACACATGCACACATACAGACACACACACATGCACACACACGCACACACATGCACACACGCGCGCACACACACACACACACACACACACACACACACACACTGACACAGTCATGCATCAAGTGGGCTCGAGTGAGATTAGAATCTTTACCTATCTAGTCTTATACACTATAGATCACAGTAGTCATCGCACGTGCCACATGTTAAGTCTGTTGCATGTGTAACTGCAGGCACTGTACTTGTGCATTGCACAAATTAGGCCTGTGTAGACCAGCATATGTGGCCTGCAGTGTGATATTGCTTCATACTGTTATATGCATCTAGTATTCTAACATTGGGACAACAGTGATTATCCTATCTATGTATGTTCAGTTACCAGTATGGCCATATGTGTTACATAGGCATATCTGTGGGCAGGGATAAGTCTCCCTGTCAATACATGCACTGACAACATTATACATTACAGCACATGCTCACTTGTGTCTGTCTACGTGGTGACATCCAGCAGACACAGGGGCCTGTGCATAAGTGGAATTTGTACTGGTGCAACCTTAGCTTGGCTCCTTTGAGCAACAGTATGGCTGTGTGATAATGGAGATTTACTCACCATCATTAGGGTATGTCACAGAATACAGACATCCACACACATATTTCTGCATATAACCGGGATGTATATATAACTGTAGCTCTGTGTGTATGATATGTATATGTGTTATGCAGATATATGGGGGTGCATGTAGCATTTTAATATATAGCTATATATATCAGTACATATCTATTTGACACTACATAGTGATAGCTATACTATGCATGTAAGAGAGAGACAGTGACAGATGGATATGTATACGTGTATCTGTATGTATATACATTTATACATAACAGGTCATTTTTATGAAGGGGCAACAAGATTGCACTCATTTTAACTAAGTGTATGGGCATGCCCAATGGGACTGTCAATACTTATTAGGTGACTCTAGTCCACATCTACCTGTATTCCAGTCCGGGATTTTGTATGCAACATGCATTGACATCCACCCCTGTTTTTGCTGTACTGCACTTCACTCACTGTCTACAGCATTTCCCAGCTGTCTGCTGTATGTAATCTGTGACTGCGGTTGGTAATGTTACACCACCACTGGACTGACAGTCTGTATACCTCTCTTCTGTCCTGATTTCCACAGAATGTCCAGAGTTTTGCCTCATATGTTTGGTATGTTCCTCTTACATTTGTGGTCTTCTGTTGAATTATTGAATATTGATGTCACACATTGTACTACTTGCAAACATTTGTGTTTCATACATTATATCCTTCATAACATATGTAATAATGCAACACCTTTACTTCCAGTGACTTTCTAGGTTTGTGGGGACAATATTTGAAATCTGTACCTATGTTTGGTCCTTTGTCCCCCAGTCTTACTGGCTTTGTCCAGATTTCTTGCACTAAGAGGTATGACAGTCTTTGAAAACACTAACATAGTACTACTTACATGCAAAAGATGTGAGTAATTCTAAATTAGAGCCATCAATACCATCTTCCATAGTTCACTGAGCCACTCAGGTCACCAGACAGAGAAGAGTCATTCATCACACAATTAATAGCATAAATATGTACATTGTTATCCTGCATGAGGACAGACATGCAATGGTGTGAGCAATATCTATGTTACAGCCCTGAGATTGCCTGGTTCACTGATATATCATAGGTGACTTTCTGCTAAAGCAGTTTATGGGTACACTGCTTCATTGGGGGTGGGGAACAACAGCACATGATCTGCTGGGATACACAGTAGTTCAAATATCATGTGAGCCTGCTGTATAACATCTCCCTTGAGTGATGTAGTGAATATTCCAACTATGAGGCATAGTGAATATTAAGGAACACATATTATTGAACTGGGCATCTGTAGTCCCATGTGGATGTTACATCTGTCCAATTAGCCCACTATATTTCCTTGCATAACAGCATTAGATCCATACGTATGATGCATTATAGTAATCCTTATAATTAGTGTATAACTTAGATACTTACCTTGCAAATGCAGCAGTTGACAGAGCTGTAGTTCAGGGCTGACTCTGAGTGATGCAAGCAGTACACAACCAATACATGGATAGGTACAGGTTGTGTGGGTTGACTGGCATCAACACATTTACTATATGTATGTGAGTAGTAATAATGTGTCAGTCCCTAGGACCCTAGGTTGTCAGTGAATGTCCTATGCACTGACTCTTAGTCAATGGCAGAGTGTACCAGGCATGCCTACGTCTGCCTACAGGGGCATCATCTGGGGCCTCCTCTTCCAAGTCCCCTTGTGATTTTGCTGTGGTGACCTAGGCACTGGTGGTGGAGTGTGGATCCCTTTTCTTTGGTGATCCTGCTGCAGCTGTTTGTGCAGGATCATATTATGTAGCATGGCACATACTGTGAACATATGTGCACATGTTGCTGGAGAGTACTGCAGGGCTCCACTAGACATATTGAGACACCTGAATTGTGACTTCAGCAGCCCAAACGCATGGTCTATGATGTTTCTGATTTGTGTGTGTGCCTCATTATGGTGTTCTTCCATGGGTGTGTATGCATTTCTGATGGGTGTTATCATCCACGGTTCCAGGGCATAGCCAGCATCACCCAGTAAATGACAGTGTGGGATGACCCCCCAGAAACCATCTGGGACAGCTGTGATGCATGCCAGATATGAGGTCATGATCACTACCAGAGCTGCCAGCACACACATTCATGATAATGCCCTGGGCATTGCATTATGACCTGGCAGTTGATGGAGTGGTACCTCTTGTGGTTGACTTAGATTCTACCCTGCTCAATGGGTGGTGCCTTGATGTGCACACAAGTGCAATCTATGGCACCCAGTACCTCAGGGTAGTGTGCTACATGGTAGAAGTGTTGCATATTGCTGGTCCTTACCTCAGGGGTGAGGGGAAAATATATGTGTTTACTGGCATGTGGTAGCGTGGCATCCAGGAACTGGTGAAACACCCTGGATGCTGATACCTGTGAGACCCTCATCATGTTCTCAGTAGGTCTTTGCAAGGTATCAGTGGCTATTATCCTAAGGGCTGCATATACCTTTGTTGCAATTGGGATGGGTTCCCCTCTGTTGGCTCTGGGTCTGAGTTGAGGGCAGCAGAGCTCTGTGAGTTCTTGCAGTATGTCCCTGTCCACCCTGTAGTGCTCTACAATCTCTAGCTCATATAGCTCCTGGAAGGTTACCCTGGGCCTGAACACTCTTCTCTTTCTCTGTCTCCACCTATTGTCAGCAGCAGTAGCATAGACTTTGGCATCTAGCACATACAGATGTAGCAGACCTGCAGCAGCCCCTAGCATTATTTCAGTTAAAACTTCCAAGTCTATATTCTAACGGTGCAAAGTATGGGTGAAAAATCAGAATGTAGGATGTCTGCATACTTTGTCGTGCTGTACTATGGTTGCTAACTGTGTGTTTGGCTACTTGGTGATGAATTCCATCAGAATGTAGGGTGTATGCATACTTTGTAGTGCTGTACTGTAGGTGCTAACTGTGTGTTTGGCTACTTGGTGATGCATTCCACCTTCCTAATTTATCATTAACATTGTTTACTGGCCTTAGTTTAAGTTAAATAAGGGTCACAATTAATGAATCCATCATTGCTTTTTAGATACTCACAGCAATGTGGCAGACCATGCAAACATGCAGAAACAAGCACCATGAAGGTAAACAAAGCTTAGCAGTCACTGTACACACCCCCCTGAAAAGCACGCTCAGTATACCATTGAGCTGGTCAAAAATGTGGAAACATGCACCCCGAAGGTAAATAAAGCTTAGCAGCCAGTGAACACACCCACCCTGCTGACTACAGTGGTGCACCATGGCACGCCATGCAAACAGGTGCAGCTGTGCTCCAATGAGATTACAAATCCTCAGACACATCCCCTCTTGATGTCAGCTACCTCTTCTGTGAGCACCAACATGGTTCTGCGCCTACACGGAAGGGATATGTGGACATGGATACCCATTTTTGCTATTCAGTAACCCCACCTCATTTCCATAGGGATCTGTGTACATAACCTGCAAACTACATAGTTCCAGGCCCTACATCATTAGCAACAGCACCATTCCACCATTGCAGATACCCCATGCAAGGTCCTATAATACATTTCTGTCACATACTATTAAATGTGTTTTTTTCCACTTTTTTTTTCATGAAAGCATGTTTGTGCAGTGCAGCACACTTCTCAAACATGCCCAGATCATTAAAAAATATATATTTTAACTTATTTCCCTTAGGTTTTTGGACACACAGTGGATAGTTTTGGTCATATATATATATATATATATATATATATATATATATATGTGTGTGTGCTATGCAAAATATGTCCATCTACCTACGTTTTACAGCCCCTGTTGTCTGTCTAACATCCTGTACACAGACATTTTCTGTGTACACTGCAGACACTTACACAGGGTCTGCAGGGCCGCCTATCTGTTTGCTGGATCACTCTACCTCCCTCATTTGCATGAAATCACCTGCTTATGAGGTGATTTGCATGCCACAGATAATTCTGTGTTGGCGTGTGAGTGTGCGCCACACAGCAGTGTTTACTGAATAGCAAACCTGCTTACTTTCATGTAAGCAGCATGCCATGATGCCTACGTTATAAAAAAGACTGTAGGCTTTATTAAATTCCTCCTATGTCTACATTTAATGCAATATTCTAGCTAGACAGCACACAAAATGTAAGGATGTTCTTGAATGCAGATCATGTACTCTTATTGTGCACTTAGTGTAGGTGTTTTTGAACCCGTTACTACATTTGTCCAGTTTACTTAGTCCAAGAATCAAAGAAAGTCATTCTTCAAGTTGCTTGAGTTGATTTACATGTTTTACTATCTGGTGCTGTTTTTTTTCAAAAAGTTTTTGCAAATGCAGCACAGAAATCACACACATTATGCAGTAAACATTCCAAAGCTCCAGATTAGACAGAAATGCTGCTGGATGTGTTTCTTTTGTACTTTGGAGGTATCGTTACTGAAAAGGCTTTGGCTTAGTTTTCTACCACTACTAATACATTTCTTTTCCGATAATCTGATACCACAGCTGCTTATACTCAAGGTACCATAGGTAGATACCTATGGCATGCTGCTAGCTGGGGGTCCAACCAATGCTGTTAGCCCCATCAAGCATTGTCATCACAAAATGTTTCCTGATGCAGAATTATGGTTGCTAAGCTCCATGAACATGCAACAGTAAAGCAAATGAATTTAAAATAGGGTGTCCCTTACTCTTTCATCCCCAACCTCCATAAATTATTTATCCTCCACTGTATGGCTGACCTTTTCCCTTGGTGGATTACTACTCATGCATGTTTTGACATTTGGCTTTTTTCATACTGGGAAAAGGCAGACAGAGGAAAGTATTTTTTAAACAATATTTGAAGCAAACATTTTCAGAAGTTTTGAGTTTCTCAGATGTGGAATAGTTATTGGTTCTTCATCTTCTAGTTGGTTATTGCTTAAATATGGCTGGTGCCACTGACTCCCTTACTCTCCAGATTAAAAAACTAAATCATTTGCTGCTCAATGTTTATCTATAGCCACAGTTTATTATTTCCCTTTTAAGTATGTAAATTTCACTTATCCAAGGCATAATGAAAATGTTGCAAGTGTATTTTATGTCTGTTTTGATTTATTATATTATCCATTTTAAAGATATTTAAAAAAATATTCATAAAGCTGTAATTGTCAGGGCTCTGTTATGGATTTAGAATAGTCACTGCTTAAGCAGGGCACAAAAAAATTATAGATTATTAAAAAAAATTGATGGAAACACCAGCAAAACTGACTCTTAAAAAGTGAACTCCTCATTAAAATAGACCTTTTTTGCATTTAACTTCAACCTGGCATATAACGTACAATGCAGCCTTGCTTAACGTAACTTAACATACTTCTGGTGTGATAAGCTGCCATGTGTTAGTACAAGCAGTTCAAGAGAATATACATTTTTGTGGAAGATTTTCTATACATAATATAATTTAACATCGCACACATTTCCTACCACCAATTAAATGCCAACATAGTGCCTAGAAGATTACGTTTAAGATCTGTTTATTGCAACATTAAGCCTAATGTTTTCCTTAATGGATGATGTACCTGCAGGCACATCATGTTTTCATTTAACTTTCTTGACAAGGCTTCTGTTCTGTTTCCTCTCACTTGTTATCAAGACAGCAGGAAAGCAATGTTTGAAAACAAATAGATGGGTTAAAGGTTAAATTAAGCAATGCATAATTCAGAACAAGATTTAAATATTTAGGATTTGGAGAAAAATATTATTTGGTTTACGTCTTTATAGAATTCATACTAATGGCATTTTGTATGGAGTACTGTCAGCTGTGCATATGGTCTCTTACTGGAACAAGATTTGACTTCTTTTACCGCATTTTGACTGTCATTTAACATATGATACAGCAGTTTTTTTTGTCTTGGTTTCAGTGCATATTGCTAATATCATCTTAAAAAATTTCTAGTGATTATTTTCCAAGTAATGATAATCTGCTGCTGATTTTCTGGGGTATGCAAATACTGTTGGCCTTGAAGAAAGTTGTTTTCTGATTGTCTTATTTTTCTCAGTTATTATATATCACACTGGCTTGTGGTCTTTGGTGCTCTGTTCTCTGCAGCTGTATGTTACACTTCACTCTTTCATTAGTTGCCCTTAGAGTGACTGGACAACTCATTCAGTACTTGGCCATTTGCTAATATGCTTATTGAGCACTCCAGTGTAGCTGTGTTGCTGGAAGCTGTGCATGGTTACATAAGGCTTATTTTTAGTTTATAATCTGGCATTGTATTGCTACAGCATTGCCTGGGAGGTGTTGCTGCAGTTCTGTCTGTAGTTTGAGTGTGTTTGCTCTGGGCCACTATTAATTGCACACTGTACCCTCAGTGTTATTCCATTGCTACCAGTTGAGTAATTGAGTAGTAGTTGGTGTACCAGATGTTTTGTTCTCAAATAGTATATGTATGGCAGTGCTATACCACTTTTAGCTGCTCAGTATTAGCTGTTCCTTCACTTAGTTTAGTTTGCATTTCACACTCTACATTCAGTCAAGCTACAGACAGCATATCCTGATCACTTAAGCCAAGCAAAACCCTGGACCTGTGTGGGCAGAATGGAAAGTAAACCTACTTGCACCCCTTCTGTTGACAGTCTTACAGCACTTGATACTCTTATGCAATATAGGAACTGCTATATGCTGACAGACAATGAACTTTTGTTTGACAGACATAGTTCAGCTTGTGAGAGGTGCAAATATGTATGCAATATGAAGCATACCCTCTCACCCAATAAGATGGCCTGTGACTACAGCACATACTATCACTGACATCCAGTCACAACCACTCTAAACTGAGTTATGCTAAGGCTGCAAAAAAGTAATTACCAAAGCTTCCTTGAAATAGAAAGATTAGGTCTTAGAAGATATCCACTGCTACTTCAGCACTATAATCACACATAATAAAAGGTCACCAGGAAGTAAATCATGAACCATGTAATATCTCAAATTCCATGAGTCAAAACAGTAATGTCTTAGTTATTTGTGACATTATCAGGGTGCATTGGCTCCACACTCACAAGACTGGACAATGACAGAGTTACAGTTAGTTGTCTTTCTTATGCCAGGATTCTTGACATCTCAAGGGCTTTAAAACCCCTCTCACACGTCAAATGAGGATCATGCAGAGAGACATGTTGGATCTCATAATATATGTCTTTAATACAAGCAAGATACTGATCCTGAGTCATATCCTTCCTTCCTTCACCCTTTGTAATGCATATATAAAAAATATATATAATTCACTTCAACAATTGCCTTAATAGTTGCAGGCCTAGATGTGTCAGTATGGAATGAGATGACTGATAGCCCAACTAGCCTACACAGCTAGGGCCTGTTTCTCTTCTTCTCTGGCTTCCTCATACTGACTGAAGCTGTTGCTGGCCCCATAGCACCATTTTTAGGAAAAGACTGGCTAATGAACACCTCAATACAGCAAATATTAATGCAGTTATTCTCAAGACTAAACTCGATTTTGGGTGGTGATCTATGCCTTGCTTTCTCCACCATTAGAGACCCCATTTTTCTTTCTTGCTCTCCTTTGTCTTCCTAAGTAAAATAGATTCACTAGTACCAGAACTAGGGATTTAAGTTTTGACCAGCAAATAAATAAAATTTAATGGAGATACAAATTTGTTATACAATACCTATCCCACATTTGGAGCAAACTTCCCCAGAAAGTAAAACAAAGTGATACCCTAGCACCCTTCAAATTAAACCTGATGATTGGATAGGGAAGGGGGGATGGTGCATCATGAGGGTGGGTACTGTCAAGGTATATATATGGTCTTCTCAATCAAGTTCCTTGTATTTGCTACAATCCTGTGATCCTATGATCCAACAGCATTGGGAAGTGCAGAAATATATGGTTGTAATGCCTTACTAGCAAACATCAACAAACAGAAGTCTTGTCTTCTAGCATTTTATTCCTTCAGGGTAAGGATGATTCAGGACTTAAATGACACTGTCAAATGTTAAATCACAAGCGATGACTGAGTAAAAATTCTCCTACATTTTATCATTATTTATTAATTTATTAGTTTATTTATTTATTTATTTATTTATCTGTTTATTTTTTTTTATTTTGTTTGTTTTCTGATTTGTTATAGCAAGAGGATGTCATTTTGTTATATCTATTTATTTATTTATTTATTTATTTATCTATTTGTTTATTTAATTATTTGTTTTGTTTTGTTTTCTGATTTGCTAAGGAAAAAGATGCCATTTTGTCATATCAGTGGCAGATCACTAGGAAGCAACCCATGGTTAGGGACAATGAAACAGGAGGAGATAGAGGTTGCTGGGACATCTATTTACCCGCTATCTATTTATCTGCGTCACTAAAGTATCTGCACTTAAAAGTAGCATTTTGGTCGACTCTGGTCGAATATTACTGTTTTTTTGCTAATTTAATTGCTGAGGCTGCTCACTAAAGTGTGCTAGCCTGTGTTAATCGATTTTACTGTTTGCCTAACTGCATTTCTGTGTTCTTTTCTAAAAAAACAAAAAACAAAAAAAAAATACTCCTTGTTTTCCCGCCTTTGCTCGACTAGTTAAGACCAGTATACAGGCTTTGCTGTATTCTGGGCTGTGTGTAGTTCCTGTGTTGGCCATTGCCTTACTTGGATAGAAGGAAGTTTCTGAGCTCACCAGTGGGAGTGGGGAGCCTTGAGCAGCCTATCTGTCCCTGGGGGAAGTGATCTCAGCACTTGAGCTGTAATTCATTGGTTGCCTTGGACCATTTCCAGCTCTTTTCAAGTTGCCTGTATAAAAATCCGCCTCAGGGCGTTTTGCGCGCTTTTGCGGTTGGGCCTAAGCGCAACAGCGGTTATACAGGTGTAAACTATTCTATACAGGTTTTAACTTTTTCTGGCTCCGCCAAGTCTGCTCTTCAATTTTTCCCTTAGAAGCTCTACTCAGTCTATCTAGCTGTATATATCAGCACTTGTTTTCGGAACTTCTATCCTTAGCAAGCACTCATAATAAAACCAAGCACTCTTACCCTAAAGTAAGCACCACAGGCATCCACTACCCCTGTGAATACCCACTTCCCTTAAAGGCACAACACTCCTTATAATATTCTGGTATGTCGAGTGGTAGACCACTAGCATCCTCTCTTGTCCAGCTGGTTAATCTGGGAATCTTAAGACAATGTTACAATTGTCTCATGTACACAGACAACCCTCTCCTCCTTCCTACTAACACATATACTTGTGAGAGATGCAACTATATAGCCAGACTGGAGGCTGAACTCTCTCAACTCAGGACTGGCAAGACCAGTCAGGAAGAGATGGTACCCACACCCAAAGCAAAACCAGTCACACATATAACCACCACCAATGCAAACCAAACACATAAAAACACAAAGACATACTCGGAGGCTCTTGTAAAAAACTTACCAAAACAACAGAGGCCTCCAAAGCAGACACCCAGAAATACACCCCCAGAAAACACAACACCTACAACACATACCTCAAGCAACAAGTGTGTCACACAATCACAGCCCCTAAGGCAAAATACTATGCCAGAGACATTAGTAATAGGTGACTCTATAGTCAGACACACCGATGTTCCACTTACCAGGCTGAATAAGGAGAGGGTAACGGTGAGCTGCCTATCGGGGGCTAGGATCCGCCACATTACACACGCACTCAGGTCACTCCAAAGCAAGTACAAATATGATTCAGTCATTGTCCATGCGGGTGTGAATGACCTGAGACGTACCTCCCTGGACTACATGAAAAGAGACATTGAGGAGCTCTCCGATTATGTAGCCCAGACTGGTATGACCCTGACCCTGAGCAGCATCCTGCCTTCGCCAAGAATGATGCCTCAGTACAAAGACAAAATGATCAGTTTTAACAATTGGCTTAATCACTGGTGTCATTCTAAGGGGATCCAATGTCTGTCAGCCTGGGATGATATGCTGGACAAGCCACGTTGCTTCGCAAGGGATGGCTTGCACCTGTCAC
Source organism: Protopterus annectens (assembly GCF_019279795.1). NCBI lineage: Eukaryota > Metazoa > Chordata > Ceratodontiformes > Protopteridae > Protopterus > Protopterus annectens. The sequence goes on from NC_056726.1 coordinate 862,972,699, forward strand.
CACTGGGCTTCCGGATACTGGCCAAGGCTCTTGCCACCCCATAGTGCCTTTTTAGGCAATGCTCAAAGGACAAATCAACCTCCATAAAAACAAAAATGGAAAAAATTAAGGGTAATGCTGCTCAACGCCAGAAGTCTAAATCTCAAGATGCAGGCACTCAAGCACTTCTCAGTATGGAGAACATCGATGTCTGTGCAGTAACTGAAACCTGGTTCAAGGCTCCTGAGAGCACTCCAGCGCTACCAGGCTATACCTCATATCATGCTTTGGCCTCAAGTTCCAGGCGAACCACAAAGGAGGGGAGTGTCCATTTTCATAAAGGACACCTACACCTCTCGATTGGTGGCTACTCATGAAGCATCAGAAACCATACAAGTTTTACTCACCATAGGCAAAACTGCCATACAACTGGTCGCATGTTATAGAACACCCTCCCAATCCCAGGAATCCCATCAAGCATTCCTGAAAACACTGGAGGATATGAATGTCACACCAAACACCATCATATTGGGTGACTTCAATTACCCCAACATAGACTGGGCCCACTATTCTAGCCCTAACACCCTGGCCCAAAGATTCCTGGAATTCATAAACTCAAATGCTATGGAGCAACTGGTCACCTCTCCTACGAGGAGAGATAATATACTTGACCTGATTATCACAAACATGGGGTCCAAATGCTCCGCACCGGATATAAAGCCCTCACTAGTAAGATCTGATCATAAACTGATCACGTTGGATGTACATATCCCACCCCCACCCCCAGAACAAAAGACTACAGTGAAAAACTTTTCAAAAGCTGACTTTGCGCTCCTTAAGTCGGAAATGATATCCTTTAAGCCTACTGGGTTAATGGAAACCGCATCCCAAAATGCTGAATCCTTCACAAAAGCCTTCTACGGACATCTCCAGGAATGCATGGATCAGGCAATCCCAACTAAAACCAAGACCCTCTCCACCAAGGGAAAACACCCGGTTTGGTGGACCCCGGCTATAAACAAACTGTACAACAAAAGAAGGAAGCTACTGCAGGACAGAGCCAAATCCCACAAGGGAAAGGCTTCCCTGATCAGCACAAGTAAAAAACTATGCTCTCTCATAAAAACATCTAAAGCAAACTTTGAGAAAAAGATTGCCAAGGATACCAAAGACAATCACAAAGCCTTCTTCAATTATGTCAGAACCTTGGGAGGAAATTCTCAGATATGCTCTGAGCTAGTACACAATAACAAAAAATTCACTGACCCTACTGACATTGCCAACATTCTGGCAGATAGGTTCAGTGCAAATTTCTCCCCTCCCTCACCCCCTAAAGATGAAGTAACTATCCCTGCTGAATGTAACCTACCTGTCATCACAGACACACAGGTGAAATCAGCACTCAACAAGGCAAAAAACACAGCATCTATGGGACCCGATGGTATCCCCGGTTGCGTGTTACGTGAACTCCAAGATGAACTAAACCCGCCCCTAAGAACTCTATTCAATCTTAGCCTCACTACAGGTTATGTACCTGAACACTGGCGCACAGCAACAGTGGTCCCACTCCACAAAGGGGGAAATTCTACTGACCCAGGTAACTACCGCCCCATAAGTTTGACCAGCCTGATCTGTAAGGCTATGGAAAGAATCATCATGGAACTCATAAATGGCGACATTGGGGATCTGCAGACCCTTGATCCCACACAGTTCGGTTTTGTAAAAGGCAGATCCTGCCTCTTAAACCTGGTTGACTTCTTTGAGACAGTCACTAGTGCCATCGATGAGGGCAAGGCTGTCCACACTGCCTATTTGGACTTGGCTAAGGCCTTTGACACAATACCACACTCTGGCATCATTGACAAGCTCAGCAGCCTAAATGTAAATCCATATGTCACAAGATGGGTAGCAAATTGGCTAAAAAACAGAACCCATAAGGTTAAAATTGCTGGAGCCATGTCAGACTCAAAACCCGTCACAAGTGTTGCCCCACAGGGCTCAGTCTTGGGTCCACTCCTATTCGGCATTTACTTCTCAGATGTGAAAGCAAATATGGAAGGATTATGGCTGACAAAGTTTGCAGATGACTGCAAACTGGGTGCCATAGTGGATTCACCTGCCGACACACACATCCTACAGAAAGGTCTCACTGAAACGGACAACTGGTGCCGGAATCATGGCCTCAAACTTAACGCCAAAAAATGTATAGTCATCCCCTTTGGGAAAAACAAAGTACCCACAAACTATCACGTAGACAATAACCCACTGAATACAGAAGATGTAATCAGAGACCTGGGGACTCAAGTCGATAGTGACCTCTCCTTTGACAACCATGTTGCCAAAGTGGTCAGAAAGACTTTCTACCTTGCCCATCTCATCATGAAGGGATTCTCATCCAGATCAAAGGAGGTCATTGTACCTCTGTATTCCTCCCTCGTCAGGCCCATGATTGAATATAATGCTCCATTTGGGATGTATCTCACCCGGCACATGCAACAACTGGAAAGACCCCAGAAGTACCTCACCAAGAGGATCATAGGTCTAAAACATGTGCCTTATCCAGCTAGATTAAAGAAACTCCAGCTCTATTCAGTAGCATACCGCCTGCTCAGAGGTGATTTGTGCCTAACATACAGGGCCATGTCCAACCAGGAATTGATGGACATGCTCCATCTCAAAAAATCCAAATCCACCAGAACCACACGAGCTAAAGATTTCAACCTCTGCACAAATATGAATAGGACATGCTGGAGGGATAGATTCATAACACAGAGGTTACCCATACTCTGGAACAAAATCCCAGTTCACATGAGACAGAGCCCTTCATTGGCACTGTTCAAGAAAAATCTCGATGCATGGATGGGAGATCGCAAGTTTACCCCGGGAGTGACCTCAGTGTCACTACTAGACAGAGGTATAGTTTACTAAATAATGGGGTTCCACATGTGTCACTACTAGAGAGGCGCAACTATATAGTATGGGGTGGCGTAAAGCCACATCACTGTTGGCTAGGCTTATAAATGCCCCCGGGCAGATAGCCTAGTACACTACTACACTACTAAAACAACTTAAGAAAGTTGACCAATATCCAAGATGCAAGTTATTTTTTTACTTCCTCATTTTTGAAGTAATGCAGTTCTGCTCCCAAAATGTCTACCCTATACATTCTTCCCATTTTGAAAGCAATGTAATTGTGCATATCTTATGGAAATGGTACTGCTGCACTCCTAGATACTGTTAAACTGGCTGTAATGTACACTCCTACAATTTGATATAATAGTTTCCAACAAGCAAAGCAGTCTGAATCTTCTAAAGTGCTAAGTAAAATTAAGGAAGTACGTAAGAAGGAGATCATGTATAAATGGAAACAAGAATTGTCATTGAAACATGAGATACTTTAAAAGAGGAAGTATGAATAAGTGAAATCCAATGAAAACATAATGAAGTCCTTGTCACTAGTGCACCGCTATTAACGGTATTAGCTGAAATTCGTAAAGATTGTATGCTGTCAATGGACAACTATGCTAGAAACTTAAAAATGGGTTACATACAAGACAGATACATGGTTCTATATTAGATGTTACTGCATGAGCACTTGACATTAATATCAGCATTAATATCTTTCAGAAACAGATATACTGGGGCCCAAAGCTGTCGTCAGATGTTGTATCACAATGCAGTTCCAAAGTTTATGTAACTACCCAGAAAGCCCTGGGTTGCCAAATCAAATAATGTATGAAAGTATCACAATCTAACTGCATCTTCTTAAGATCTATACAGGTACAGGCATACATGCAGACACATATACAAAAATGTATATTATAATATATACTACTAATAAGTAACCATATATATATATATATATATATATATATATATATATATATATATATACGGGTCCACTATGTAATTTCAAAATACTGAAATCACAAAATTCAGTATTTCGAAATTACATAGCCGAAAACTCAAAGTTCCAAAACTGGCACAAGCGCAAAATTCAAAATCTGGAAGGAAGGAGATGTTGAATTTCCGCTTCCGCTGGTGCGGTGTGTGGATGTATCGGTTGAACTTAGGTAAGTTTGTGTGTGTAAATGTGTTGGTTAGGGGCTTTAGCGTGTGTAAGTGTGTGTTGTGACTGTGGAGTGTGTATGTGTGTGTGTGTGTGTGTGTGTGTGTGTGTGTGTGTGTGTGAGGGACTGTAAGATGTGTGTGTGTGAGTTTCGTTTGTTGTGTTTCTGTTTGTGCGATGTTGGAGTTAGAATATATAAATAGGGGTGTGGGGGGGCACAGCCACCCACATGGGGGGTGCAGGGGGTCTTGCTCCCCTGCTTATCTATAGTGTAGATGCATTTATTTGATTGTGGGGGGGTTGTGTTTATGTGTGTTCTGTATGTGTAGCGTAGTTTCGGCATTTTGAATTTCGCGGTTGTATGTTTTCGGAATTGTGAGCTGTGCTTGGGTTTTTGGCTATGCAATTTCGAAATACTGAATTTCAGGATTTCAGTATTTCGAGATTACATAGTGGACCGATATATATATGTATATATATATATATATATATATATATATATATATATATATATATATATATATATATATAGATATATATATAGATGTATATATATATATATATATATATATATATATATATATATATATATATATATATATATATATATATATATATATATATATATATATATATAGATATATATATATATATATATATATATATATATATATATATATAAAAACACATCTGTACATGCACAGATATAGTGCAAAGAACCACAGATAGCGAAACCTTTGCTATAACTTGCAGGTGATGGAGCATAGCTGCTCAGCAGATGCCCTCTAAGGAAGCATTGTTTGAATGTTTTATACTAGGTAAACATTAGGGCTTTGGAATTCAGCAGGAAATCCATGTCAGTAAATTAATACAAAGCACTAGTTACTTGCAGATTAGGTCTGGCATGCAGGAATGGTTTATGAGGTATTTAGAGATAAAACTTTACATCTGGTATAATGCCCACTCCTATGTATCATTTGTACTATATTTGTATAAACAGCTTAAAGTTTGCTTCTTGGTGTGTACTGCAACACAAGCCCTGTTACACATACATCCATCCATACACAAAAACAACTGCACACAGGCACAGACGCACAGAAGCAAGCACACACACACACCCACAGATGATGCATATGATTGAAGGTTTATAGTTACAAAGAATAAGTACTGTCTGTTCCCTGAAAGTGACAGAGATGTGCATGACCCTTACACATAATCCTGCACAGACAGTCACCTTTTGCACTTTTTACCTAGCATATTATGTTTCTTTAGCACTCAAAGTATTGCTTAGCTGCATATCATATATGCAACTATGCTTTGTACCCTTTATTTTCTGTCTGTGCTTGTTTTGCCTTTTTTCCCAGCATATACAACTCTAATGTTCTGTAAAAGACACTGGCTGCCATGATGCGTAGCCATTCCCTGGTGTGTCGTACAGCTACAACACTCACAGTGCCATGAAAATGTAGTGGGCACAGGATGCCATGTGCATCCCATGCCTTCACATGCATACCCTGCTGCAGAGCTGCACTGCTCCATTTCTAACTGCTGTTAGAAGTCAAGTCATACACTGTAAGATGATTGGCTTACATTGTGGTTCACAGACTGCATGCTAACAGGTCCACGTTTTATTTCAGAATTTGTATGATACATTCTGCTTGGCATAGAGTGGAAACATCTGGTCTGCTAAAAACATCTCTGGCACATATTTAAGTCTTCACTGTTTTTTTTTTTTCTGAGCAGTTTCGTAACACATTCCATTTGCTGGTCTGTTGTTATAATGTTGTGAATAAGAATTTGCACTTCTTGCACATTTCTTTGTGATTTAAAACAGGAGATGGGAGTTTTAGTACACAGCTAGTGCTTTTCTTTACTTCAGAAGCAGTAAATGTTAGCACTGGTAGCTCAGAACTGCAACTGTTTCACATAAGGGGGGGATTGTATTCTAATCTGAGCAGGGAGAAGAATCATCACAAAGATCCTTTTCATTTAAACGCTAAAGTATTTGGCTTATAATACACAATTAATGCCACCTGATGCTTCTAAATAACAGTGGCATCATAAAAACAATTGTTTGTCTCTTACATATTTGAATTGTGTCACTGTATGATGTATGAAAAGACTGCTTTATACATTCATTGTTATCCTTTTGGGGAAAAACTGTTCGCATAACTTCAGAACTGTCAACTTCTTGTCAGACTTCAAATTTTATTCATTTGTTCTCACTTATATCCTCTTGATAATTTCTATCCAAGTTAATGGCCATTAATCTCATCTAGCCTATAACGTTTGCAGTCTTTCACGCAGTTCTGCATTCTACTTGCAGTCTTTCACGCAGTTCTGAATTCTATTAGTAGATGCTAAATGTAAATTTGGGGTGGTACATACTTTTGTTTGTGATATTTCTTCTGTACAGACACTGTCCCCCAGATTTACTAATCTTCCGTGTAGGACTAGCTTAGTCCTGCACGGAAGTGGCTGTTTAGGAGCAGGACGGCAGTGCGCCATGCATATTAATGAAGGCGCACTGCCTGAGCTCCTAATCTTACATGGAGCATGTAAGAGTGCAGGGGGCGTGTCTGAGAGCAGAGCTCTAAGAATATACACGCCCCTGCGATGAAGAACAGCAGAAAGCCCTAAAAAAATGAGTGATACCACTCATAGGTGTTCGCCTACCCCCAGCAACATCCCACCCACATGTACAAGAGCAATAGTAAACACAAAAAATGTAAAGATACTTTTTTTTTTATGAAAGAGATTAAATTTAACAGTAGGTGCATGGGTTTGCCATCGCTTAGCTACGATTAATGTAGCTTAAATGGCAGAAGAGAATAAAAAGGAAGATATATACAAATAAAGCAGTACAGCAATAGTGTAGTGGGCAGAGCAGTCATTCCCGGTTCAAGTCCCACTGCAGCCCATTCCATTTTCCATGTCAAATCATGTTATGACCAATATTTTTAGTTGCATAACCTAGTAAATAACATATATTTGTGAATTGGAGTGCTGCATTAAATGCAGATGTGAGGTGTCAGTGTCATAATGTTGCATAGTCCACAGATAATCACTTGCCCCATACAGTATATGTACACAGGAATCAGGGATACAAATGAAAGGTAAAATGTGTAATGAAGGATAACTCCATACAGCTTCCAAATCCCCCACCTTCCCAAGAACCATTAGACATCACTGTCTAAAGTAGTGCACTGGTAAGCAGGAGTAAGCACTAGTAAGCATGTGTAAGCACTATTAAGCAGTAGTAAGCAGGCGTAAGCATATGTAAACACCACTAAGCGGGTTTAAGCCCATTTGCACTGGAGTAAGCAATGAGCACACAGGTTAAGCAATATGGAAGCTAACTCTCTGTAAGCATATTTAACTGAAGGTTAGCATAGCTTACCCTCACGCAAACACGTGCAAACCTGCTTACAAGTGCTTAAAAGTGCCTTAATGACCCTGTATCCAACAGCCGCTGTTCTGCCCAGCAACAAAATAAACAGCCTTGCAGGTCTTGAACCCAGGACCCTATACACTATAGTTACAGTAGTTAACTACCAAGCCATCACAGCAGTACATAAGAATGAGGTATCACCAAATAAATCCTCACTATAGTAAAATCCAACTGAACATGTGAAAGGAATCAGTATACAGTCATATGTTCTATAACCTACTACACAGCATAAGTATGTGAACCGGAGTACAGAAGTAAGTCCAGATGTGAGGTGTAATTGTAATAGAGTGTTGAAGTCCACTATTAAATACAAGGACCACATACAGTGTACATACACATGAATCATGTATACTAGACATATATATAACATGTAATGAATATTAAATCAATGCCAAAAATCAAATATAATGCAAAGTAAATATTAAGCAATACTAAGCATTGCACAGGCCAGCTTAGTAGGTGTAAGCAATGTGTAGGCCAGCTAACTCAATTTGCCCAGTGGTATATCCCTTTAAACAATAACAACCTTAGGTAAGCAGGTTTGCCCATAGCTTAGCCTTTTCAAAACCTTCCAATCACAGCAAAGTGTGGGAAATCGGCCCTACTTAAACCCAACAGCCGGGAATACATCTCATAACTGGTTGTAGCTTCCCCTTGCAGGCACCATGTCAGGAATGCGAGAGGGAGTGCGCTTTCATGCGCAGCGCTGGGGCATCCAGGAGTCCAGAGTTATGGCAGGACGCTTTGTCAAAGACCATAAGCAGACACTGCTGCAGAGCCAGTACCAGGGTTCCCAATATAAGGCGGAAGCCTGGGACCATTTTGCCCATGCCCTCACCAGTGCCACTGGCATACCCCAAACTGGTGAGCAGGTCAGGCATCACTATGCTGAACTGAAGCTGTGAAAGGATGATCTCTTGGATTAGTTGATCCAAGAGGCTAGGACAGCAGGGGTTGTCCCAGCTGTGTGTAAGTATCACTCCACTACCTGTTTAATAATTCCCAGCTCATGTATATTATGGATAGGTATGACTAAATATTTCTCTTATGTCCTTCACAGTGGTATGTGAGTGGGCCGCGAACCAAGAGGCCCATGGATGTTGCCTGGAGAAGTTGTGATGCGAGGCAGGTTAGTAATACTCTTGTATGTACTGTCATAGAAAATAAATCTAAAAGTATTAGTAAGTTAATTGCCAGTATAAAACCTGTATTGTTTAAGGCAAGTACTGCATACACCGGAGAATATGGCAGGAAGAGTTTCATATAGTTTGTATGTAAATAAAAGCATAATAGCCTGACAATAAACGTCTAACTGCTGGACTGCATGTGTATACTCTGGTATCATAAGGTAATGTAGATTTGCAATCACTTAATAGTATTGTTGTATTAAGCACTGTTACCCACACTGTGCAACATAAATAGAATGTGTAGGAATGTCTGTATATGACTGGTGTAATCCCCAGATGTCATTTAGTGCAACTGAATGAGACATAGACAGAAAACAGTGAAAAGCCAAACAACAAAATCCAAATAGCACATGCAACTGAGATGTTAACTGTTGTATTTTTAGCACACACAGCCATGGTTTGAATCCTGGGAGTGGTAGTAGTCTGCATACAGAATTGTACTCCACAACTGTACAGATATTTCCAGAATTTCCAGTAAATTGGCCCATATCTGCCACCTGTCACTCTGTCCACCTGGGAAATCAGTGGGATGATCCCAAATGTTTAGGCAGCAAACAGGAAATACAACTGATTGTCACACATCTATAAGAACAAACCTGTCACACTAGCAACTCCCTAAAATGTTATGATAGTAATAAGCCATGTAAGTCCCATCTACACCCCCCATGTTGTCAAGCCATGACCAGGGTGTGTACAGTAACAGAGTGAGATGTATGTGCATAATACTAATGTGAAATCTGGTACTTTGTGTGGCAACATTCAGGTAGTGCTAACAAACATTGCTCCCACAGGTATGTCAGATATGAACACTGTGCCAAGAAATAAAAGCTTGATACCCTGTAGTGGTACTGTTTACTCTGGTATTGTATGGCATTGTGAGTGTTGCAGTTGCTCTGAATAATAAGTTATCACTGATCACTGTCACCCAAACTGTGCTACATAATATAACTGTCTAGGAAATCCTGTATAAGAATGTTGTAAGTCACTAAAGGGTGAAGAGGCCAATGGTCTACATATGTTCTGGTTCACCTGCATGTGGTCAAAACATGGCCAGAGTCTGTGCAAAAAGAGATGGACAGGTATGTGCATAACATCAACCTGGAAGCTGGGAGTATGTGTAAAAACAGTTAGTGTTAACAAACAATTCCTCCACAGGTATACCAGGTACGAGGTGTATACTGCAGGTAAAACCAGTCCATGTATATAGTTGTTGACAGCCTTATCACTGTCCAAACTAAGGCAATAGGGTAGTGTAGTAATACTTGTTAAATACAGGTAACAGCACTGACTAGGAAAGTAATACAAACTATAGGAATATACAAGTTGTTAATTGACATCTTTCTCTCCCCCCACCACAAAAATGCAGTAAATACCCACCTCAACTGGTATTTGATGACTCCACTGTAATGTTGGGACATATGTCCTATTGTTTGATAATTATATAAATCTGTTTCTATGCATGTGCTATGTTGAAATACTCTAACATTTGTGGCATGGTGCCATCTATGTACCTGCATGCTGTTGTTATTACCATTGTGGTCCCATATATGTATGTGTTCTGTTTGCTATGCAACTGTTCCATAACTGGTATCTGGGTTAATGGGAATATCTATACATACTTACCTAATCCTGGAATGTGTTGACTATTACTAACCCACATATGTTGATAAACCATAAACACCATAGCACGTATGGGAATGCGGGTCCCAGTGGACCCACCTGTCCCACCACAGGTGGCCATGGCACCAGGAACCAGCACATCTGGGGCCCAATCCGGGACCTCCTCGTCCATAGGTCCTGCACCACCTTTGGGTGGAACCACCTCAGGGGATGGCCTCACCCCCCGGGAGCGGGTGTGGACAGGAACCTATCACGCATCACCAGGTCTCGGTCGTGGTGCATAGCGAGCCCCGCAGAGAGGTTGGAGATCAGCTACACCAGCTTGAGGGCTGCATGTTGTGACTAGAGGGTTGGCTGTGCTCTCCAACTCATCCCCCAGCACAGCCACCTTCGGGGCTGTGAAGGTGCAGTGGTGACTGCCCATGTGTGGGGACCTCAGTCCCACTGTTTCCACTTGGGGGCGCATGGGTTTCCGATTTCCCAGCACCCCTCCCCATCAAGGTGTGTACCCCCCACATGTGTCATATACCGCCCTTGTATGTGTCTTGTTTGTCGTGTCTGTTAACCTACCCAACCTACCTCCCCAAATATACCTACTATCTCTCCCCAACATCTCACTCTCACGTGAAAAAAGGTTAATCTAGTCCCACAAAAAATATCGTCTCATACATAGCTGTCCATTTCACACACATGTCCACTGAAAACATGCAATCTGGTCTAATTGGCATCACAACATATTATTGTTGTCCTCACCCCTCTCTCAGGGATTTGAGTGTCCAAATCTGCCTCCAAATTCAGTGTATATGCCCAGCTGTTGCTGTAGAAGAAACGGGCAGCTATGGACTTTCCCTACACCCTCCTGCACATCCAGAGCAATTTTCCCTACTGTCTTTCCCTCTTTGTGCCCCTTTTTCACCATTTTCCTATCAACCCTTTTTTTCTTTTCTTTTAAATAAATTATTGCAGGGGTAAGCGGGAGTAAGCACTTTTAAGTAGCAGTAAGCGGGTTTAAGCTTGTTTGCGCGGGGGTAAGCAATGTCTATACAGATTAAGCAATTTGGAAATAACTGAGTATAAGAAACAGTAACTGGAAGTTAGCAGTGCTTCCCTCCACGCCAACCCGTGCAAACCCGCTTACAACTGCTTAAATGTGCCATAATCGCTCTGTATCCAACGGCCCTTGTTCTGTCCAGCAACAAAATAAAGAGTCTTTGCAAGGCTCGAACTTCGGATCCTGCACACCATAGCCAAAGTGATTTACCACTAAGTCATGTCAGATATACATAACCCTGATGTTTTCACAAACATATCATCCAGCACAGTCATTCAACAGTACAGGAAATGTATTTAAACATGTAAATGTATGTGTGTGTGTGTGTGTGTGTGTGTGTGTGTGTGTGTGTGTGTGTGTGTGTGTATAGATATTTATATCTAAATAGATATAACATATCTATATATGCAGCTATACATATATATATATATATATATATATATATATATATATATATATATATATATATAATTATATACACACACACACACACATATATATATATATATAGCAATAAATATATGTAAGCATAAATATATATATATATATATATATATATATATATATATATATATATATATATAGGTATATACAGACATATATTGATAGATATAAAAGAGAACATAACAAAAACATATATGTCCACATGCACCATTAATGGGGGTGTGGGGGCCCAAAAAACATATGTCTTGTATGTTTAGATATCCCCCCACAGCCAAACATGTCTGCCCTGCAATATAATACCAACTGTTGCAAATCCCATAACCAGGACCTGATACAACATGGGCACAAGATGTTAACAGTATGCCATCCCACCTGTATGATGTCAGGCTGGTATCAGTAACATATCATGTGGTACAGTCTGGCTACCATAGGGAATGTTCAATGTGGAAGCAATCAACATTCCTAAGATACATATACACAGACACATATATGCTGATACATATATATATGTATATATACTTATATATATATATATATATATATATATATATATATATATATATATATAGATATATATATATATATATATATATAAATATATATATATATATATAGGGGATCACTACTAAATCCCGAATGTGCAAAATACCGACGCCCGAAATTGCTTGACCAAAGTACCGAAAGATCATAATACCTAAACTACTAAATACCGAAGCACACAATCACAAAATATACATAATGGTATTGCAATTTCATTGTACTACGTCGGATAATGTAGTGGGGTATAAAACACCTACTTTGACGTAAACATGCTGTATGGCAATCAACAAGCAAAATATGTCCGACAACAGCTACAGTGCACCTGGAGATATTGGCCGATTGTATAACTGAATGCAGTCATAGCAAAGTAAAGAGGTACTAGTAATCACAGGTTACGTGTACCACCTGGATAGGAAATCTTATCCCCGGCGATACTGGTGCTGCAAATATAAACGGATTGGAAGCTGCAAAGGAAGAAAAGTGACACTATCATTATCCAAAGGTGAGAAACTGTTAAAGAGTACGCCCCACAACCATGCCAGAGAAGCTTTTGAAGTTGAAAAATATAAAGTGTGTGGTACACTAAAAGAAAAAGCGTCGCTGTCTAGAGATGCACCTTGCATACTAGTGAAAGATGCTATGGCATCAACGTCTTTGCAATGTGTGCCAAGTCTACCCAATAAAAAAGCGCTATTGCAACAGATTAGAAGGGTTAGGAGTAAAACTAGTAATGAAACACACATCCCTGATTTAACATTAGAAGGTCTTGATATGGCTATGTTCCCCTTTCAGAGTGGTACATTCATTGAAAAGCGCATGGTAGATGTACCCTCTCGTAATACTTTAGTAGTCTTTAGCACTATCAATAATCTCCATGATTTAAGTGTAGCTACTATCTGGTTGATTGATGGCACACATTTCTGCAAAGGTGTGCTCTGCCGACAACTATATAGTATTCATGGCATAGTGAAGTATGCCGGGTATAGCAAGTGTGTGCCGCTATTGTATTGTTTGATGTCTAAAAAGTCCCTAAGGGCATACAACATGATGTGGCATTGTGTACTATATTTATTATGAGTGCATGAGTTCCCATTAACACTACAGTTCATCCTTTGTGACTTCGAAGTAGCTGCTTTAAAAAGCATTAGGTTAAAGTTTGCAGACATTAAGTCGAAGGGCTGCTTGTTCCATTTTGGACGCAATGTTTGGAGGAAAGTGCAGCAGCTTGCACTGGGCTCACTTTATAATTCCAACCATGGTTTTCAATTGGCGGTGAAATGTTTAGTTGGGCTAGCATTCCTTCCTGAATCAGACGTCATACCAACGTTTAATGCCTTAAAGAAGAACTTCCCAGCAGAGGGCATAGATATTCTGAGATATTTTTCTGATTGGTACGTGTTTGGGAAACTTAGAAAGTTTGCTACACGATCTACTGCTGTAACACATTTTCCACCAATGTTTCCTATTACATTTTGGAATGTGTATGAACTAAATAGGTTATTTCTGCCACATACTCAGAACTCGTTGGAAGCGTGGCATCACCAATTGAAATGTCTGATTGGCAGTAAGACAACTGATCTGTTGGTATTAATGAGTGCTTTGGTGAAAGAACAGAATCATGTGGATGGATTGCGAGAATGTTTGGTAGCAGGCTGTCCTTCTTCTCCTAAATGCAGAAAGTTGCTTCAGCACCATAGCCAGTTTCAGCGCGTACTGGATAATCAAAACAATTATATGAGTATGGAATTGGTCAGAGCTATTGCTCGTTTATTAAAGATGTGAGGAGTCTATTATGTCATACTAGGATACACTGGGTGAATTTTAAGTTTACATGGGGTTCACTTTGTTTGCTTCTGGTTATTGTTTACAGTGAGTGTTACAAAGTACTACAACAGATTTGTGATGGTATTTACATTCATGGAACGGTGTACGTTAGCATTCCGTGTGCTATTCATGTGGTTTCTGGTCTTTATTTTCAGTTTGAGGTGTTTCACTTGACTGTCTCACTGTTGCTGATGTCACACCACTTTAATTCGATATTTCGGGCTTTCATGATTGTGTGCTTCGGTATTTAGTAGTTTAGGTATTATGATCTTTCGGTACTTTGGTCCCGCGATTTCGAGCGTCGGTATTTTGCACATTCAGGATTTAGTAGTGATCCCATATATAGATATATATGTAACTACACATACACACACAGAGATATGTATAGGATGATAGATATGTAGAAGGTGCACACAATACTGAACCGCCACTATGCCTACAGTTGCCACCTGACAACTGGACACTGTATGAGCCACCCATACAAATGACAATTGTTGCCTGCAACATATACCCATAGAAAGGTCAAAGGATAAAACACCACACACAGGTATGCATACATGGGAAAGCTTTATTTGTGTACTATTACAGTTGTATATGCCATGTCATATAGCTGTTTAGACTCTGAAATACATATAAACAGAGTAATTAAATTGTGAAATAGTTATATTAATACAGTAGTCTGGAAAGGTTGACATATGTTGCTGTCCAGGCCGAGGCCTTCAAGTAGTACAATAGTAAAGACAGACTGGGCCACAGGATAACACTCAATCAACAGTAAGTAATGCAGATGTATAGTCCAGCATTCTCTAACTACACTATGTACACAATCCATAGGGGGTAAATACCTCAGTTGACACAATGGGATGTATTTGTTACATAACAAGGCATAACTGACACCATCACAAACACACTGACAAACAGAACAGTCTGTATGGCAGGAAGCAGTAGGTCTGCATTTACCCAAGGTGAACTGTATGGTAATGTACATCCAAATACCTTAAGGCAGCTTACCCCTGATACCCCCACATGTTGTAACAGCCTAGGTTAGTTATGGTGCACCCCCTATAGACTGAATAATACAGGCCTATATACCACTGTTACATACACTGACCTCTGGAGTGCATAAGGGCACACATGTATTGTGTAGATGAAGCCCACACATATATGGACCCAACCCCACAATATGTGTGGGGGCCCCAACAGCAGTGGACTGATGGCAGGAATGGCAGCATGACATATTCAGAGCCCACTACATAACAACCGCTGACAGCATGTCATATGTACAAAGCCTGGTATGTAGGTGGAGGACAGAGGCTGGAACACAGGCCCATATGTGAAATAATGTTGTCATACACTAAGCAAGTCGCTGGTGTTACAGGATAGACTGCAACATACCCTTAGTCAGGAATATGCCATGTACTGATTGCACTCAACACACACATACTGCCAGTGATATATCTGACTCAATACCTGTGTGGTGGACAGACAAAACAAAATAGACACACCTCTGGCCATCAAGTGGATAGGCCCACAATTGAGAGCTATACAGACAGACTGCATTCCAAGTTAAACTAGTATGTAGACACAAACCCTGTAACACTGCTGCTATGCAATGCATACAACAACACTACTCACACTCTGTCTGTAGTTCTGGAACCCCCTACAAACATGTAGCTGGCCTGAGTGTGCAGGTTCTCTTGTAAGAGGTATTGCTACCTGCTGTCTGTAACACTGCTGCCCACACACAGGAAGGATGTCCACCATACAGGAAAGGTAAAGGGACCACGCCCACATGATGTAAGGATTCATAGTAGTTGGTTACCATGACAGTGGTAATTGGAAGTACTACACAGCATGCTGCATGCAGGTAGCAAGTGGAGGACACTGATTGGTGCAGAGGACATTACCTGATCATGTACATCACCTACAAAATCCATGCTGCAATCTGTTCAAAGCAGCTCAATCCATTTACTGGAGGGAGACCAAGAGAGAGAGAGAGAGAGAGAGAGAGAGAGATAGAGTAATTGAAAGGCAAAACCTAAAAAAAAAAAAAAAAAATCCAGCAAAATATCGAGAAGAGACATCATTCCCACAACAGGTATGTGAAGTATATATGCATGTAAATGCCTGTAGTACTTGGTCCATAATAATGGGATAGATGATGTGGAATGATTTATATGTGCCATCAGGTGTTTTTGTAATGATGTTCAGCTGAACAACTGCTAAGGACAATAAAGTCTATCCATGTGGGTAGTAGGCCATACCCATCAACCGTACAGAGCAGCATTGACTGATAAGATGTAAGCCATCATAGTGTGTGTTGTGTAATGGGAAGCATGTATATTACTGTGGCCAATAGCTGGTGGTGGAAGTAATGCCAAAATGATGGACACGTGGGTTCCACAGGCCACCTCTTGCAGTATACTCAGTTTAACCTGTATTGTAGCATGCAGGATTGCCATAGGTGATAATAGGGTACATGCAATCTGGCCCTACATATACCCCCCTAATGTCAGGCTGTGTCCATATGTGGCACCCGTCTGTGTTGTAGCAAGGCTGAACAGTGCAGCTGTGCAGGAAGGTGTTGTGAGATTGTGGACCTGATGTTTGAATGTACCCCATATATAGGTATGCATATGTGTAAATATATATATATATATATATATATATATATATATATATATATATATATATATATATATATATATATATATATATATATATATATATATATATATATATATATATATATATATATATATATATATATATATATATATATGTATATATATATATATATATATATATATACATGTATGCCCACAAATATGCAGATACCCATGTGTAGACATATAAACACATATATACATCATATATATCTACACATATATAGATATATACCTATATGCACATGTCTACATATATACAAACACACACACAAATATATATGTATGTAAATACATGTCCCCTATATTACCACCACGGTGCTGCATGCTATGTGCAAGGGAATAGTACACATAGCAATACACACAGATATCTACAGCTTTCAGTATGTGCAACATGGACAGGTATGTCACACGTGAACCCCTTGTTGAGACCACATTGCCCTTGTCTGTGAAGTATGGAATGGGAATATGGGGAAATATGGCAGGTATAATTGTGGAAATCCAAAACAAACAGGTGAAATGACAAAAGATGCAACCAGAGATATAAAATCCACTTGAGGTACATGCTTTATTAATGCTGCAAATGCCGCACATTTTCATCTAACAACTAGACTTCATCAGAAATACACACATCAATACCCCTTAACATTTATACCCATAGGTTGGGATTAGACCTATCAGCAGCACCTTACAGTTAATAAGTTTAATAAATACAAACATATATAAACATTTCATAATTGTTAAAACTCTACTAAAAGGTCATTCATAAAATTTGTATGCCTAAATCCTACACATTGTTAACTACATTCAACCATGCATAAACAAAAAAACTTTAAAAAGATATGAAAATGTACTTAAAAGTTTAAGTTCCAATATTTAACTTAAAAACAAGAAAATGAATGCATAACAGTGTAGCCACATATGCAATACCACCATCTAGAGGCCAAGGAATGTTAAATCCAAGAATAAAATTTAAGAATAAAATTTTTACACAACATATACTAAAAGTTCTAATGAAAATCCTAATTACTTACTGAAAGGTTGGTTACATAAAAAACTTTTTGTAGAATGGTAGTAGAAAGGTATAGTTGTGGAGGTGGTCAGGGTTGGTAGATATAGAGGACAGCCTATAGGGGTAGTATGTGACAAATGTGGTGGGTAAACACCCTGGATGGTGTGTGTGGTCTGTGTTGTGAATGCCCCAAGGGCCCCAATATGGGCACAATGAGAGCAAGCCTCCCACCCACTGCTACTCACAACAGCAGTCCACGTCCCAAAGATGCCTGGCCTGAAGGCTGAGCAGGAGGAGGATGTGGGCCCTGTGAATGTGTACTGGGTGCCTCAAGTTGAGGTGCACATCCTACATGTGTCTGTGGAGCCCGTTATGGAACAGACCCCTGACCTGACCTCGGGGGACAAGATCATGTCTGTGTGTGCCCCTGGGGGGGGACAACTTCCCCTGAGTTGGTTCCACCTGAAGGTATTGCTTGACCAGTAGATGAGGAGGCCCCAGGGTGGGTCACACATGTGATGTGGCCTGGTAACATGGGCAGATGAGTTTTGAGAGGTGGTTCTGCTGACCAATAGTACATATAAATGCTATTGTGTCACTGTTAGAGAACATATGTCGGTAGTAATAGTCTACACAATCCTGGAACATGTCCAACAGCATGCATAGATAACCCCAATAACACAGGATGTCAGATGTGCAACAACCACTTAGCAAGCATACCACAGGCATATATGGAGCCATAATGGCCCTGACAATGGCATGCAGGTGAATAGTCTGTAACAGGCCAGCAATGATAGTGTCCACACAGGGAACATGGCTATAAACACATTGCACAAAGTGTGGTACAATGCAATAACTGCCCCACTGGTAGGTATGCTGTAGCTATACCTATTGAGCTGTGTGTACAGTTTGTTGTCTCTGATATGGTGGGGGGGTGACAGTGATATGTATTAAGCACTGTGGTAACCTTGCTGCATGACTTGCTAACACCTGTGTTCATCTTTATGTCTTTCAGGCAAGATGTCCCATGGAAGGCTTCTGGTGTACTCAGCAGCTGAAAACGACATTGTGGTGAACCACCTCATACAGCACTACCCTGTCTTGTTTGGCTGGGCCACTCATGAGCAGCAGGAGTGGACTGCCCTGTGGAACAACCTAGTCCACAGGGTCAATGATGTCGGACTGCACAACCGCAGTTATGAGCAGGTCCATCATCATTGTTCTGACCTGTTTCACTATGCCCATTGGTGTGCTGCTGCAGTCAGGGGGGATAAACTCACCACGGGGTGGGGCCATGCCATCCATCCTCCCCGACACATGTGGAGGAGATCCTAACCAGCCTCATGGCACCTGCCTGTCCGCATAGCCACAAACCACCGGACACCTTTGTGGAGGTGGGTGCTACCCACACACCGGCCAAGAAGCATGCAGCTAAGGCCACCGGGCACATCAGTAGACTACTGTTGCATATACATCCACATCTGTACAGGTAGATCATGCATATCTGACATGTCATGGATATAGTTTGTTGCTGCATAGTAGTGATAAACAGATGTGCATATGTGGTAGTATTGTAGACATGTACTGTTGATGTATTGTAATGTTGCACCCACCCTGTAACAATGCCACAGGTGTGGCCACTGACTTTGCATCCCTCACCCTCTAATGTAGGTCCCTCCGGTATACCACCAAGGCAGTTGCCTGTAGCTGGTGAGTATGGTTTATGTAGATGCTTGCCAATACACCAGGCATGTAATGGCTACCGTATATTCCATGTACACATTTAACAGACCTACCCAGAATGCATGCTGTACATGTGCATGTATTGTTGCTGTTAAATGCATGGCATCACAGTGGTGACCATGATGGGGTATTGGAAGGGTATGTCAGACACCTGCAAGATAACTAACATCCTGTCATTGTGGAATGTGTCCACAGGGAGTAACATAATGGTGAGAGACATGGTCTACAGTAGAGACATGTTTGGAACAACACCCATATACAGTGCAACACTAGTGTATGTGCAACACTAGTGTATATACCTGTAGGACAATGGCAATTTTTGCAGAGTTACACTACGGCATAAGGTATTACTGTGGTCCACATTATCAGCTGGCATTAGGCTGTAACATGTGGTGTTCAGTGCATGGGACACTGCAAAGTGACACACATGTGTAGGCCTTACTTATCAAGCATCTGCAAAAAGGCTGAAGGTGGAGGGGTTGTCAACATGACACACCAATCCACTGCAGCATGGATCCTAAGGATGCTAAGAATGGCTGTATCTGCACATAGTGAGGTTCAGGAACTGTGGCAGATGTAACCCTACCCCCACAGCAATAGTGATGGCAGTGTGTGAATACCAAGGGATGTGCACATGAGTAGACCTTGCAATCTTGTACATTAGGGGGACATATGTAGGGCAGACTGAACATGCACTGGCAAATGCAGATGGTCCATGCTAGTATCCCCCTGCCAGGAGTAGTGACTGCTGTAGTACACATAACAATAGGTGCAACAAACCGTCATGATAAGGGTGTGCACACATATGCCCACATGAAGTGTATGCATCGTGGTCAGCATCCACACACCTAACACATTCCATAGACACTGCATGTGAAAGTACAGGACATATGTCACATATAAGATATGCTGTGATGTGGTCCCATGGCAGATCAAGGAAGGGTGCGTCATATCAATAAGAGTGTGTCCACCCCCCATAGTAATGGTATGCTCTGATGGTTGTCAGTGTAATCATATTGGATTTGTCGTACATGGTCTGCTGATGTTGAGAGCTGTAAATCAGGCATCAGGCATTCACAAATGACATCTGTCCACATATCATCCCAGGTATGTGTTTCTGAAAAACATAGGGGCTGTGAGCATTAAAGCTGACATAACTGACACAGTACTACACATCTGGTAATGGGTTGTACACCTGTGAGGTGTGGTGCACAGTACATGGTAGGGTGCAAAACAGGTGCACAGCAATA
This sequence comes from Protopterus annectens, assembly GCF_019279795.1. Taxonomy (NCBI): domain Eukaryota; kingdom Metazoa; phylum Chordata; order Ceratodontiformes; family Protopteridae; genus Protopterus; species Protopterus annectens. The sequence goes on from NC_056726.1 coordinate 862,993,535, forward strand.
CTGTGTACATAAGTGCAGTGGTATCCAGGGGAAGGAGCATCAGCTAGTGACACAGCACATGCATCACACACATGTATACTGTTGCTAAATGTACCCTGTTAAGCTGGATCGACTATAGCTGCACTGCATGCTGTTGTGTACCATATGTTATGCATGTTGACAGATGGGTAATAGGAGGACTGTCTGTACTATCATTGTGCAACCTCACCTGTATGTGTGTGCGTGCATCCTGGTGGGTAGTTAGTTTGTTCATAGTATCACTCTAGTGAAGTGGAGGGAGGTTGATGCATGTAGGTTGCATGTGTGCATGTGTGTGTATTTGTGTGTGTGACCATGTATGCACATGTGTGATTGTGGGGTTGTTGATACGGCAGTACCTCCCTTTGGGATCATGCAGTATATGGATATAGACTGCCACATTACACACTGGGAATACTTGTCATGTATGTAATCACAGGACAGCTGATAGTATAATAAGGTCTGTAGCATGGAACAGGCATTGAGAGGGAAGATAGACACCAGGTATACCCTTAATATCACATTCAGCAGAGAGATGATCAACAACCCACATATGCAGCACTACAGATGCATTGGGGAATTACTAGTCAACACCAGAGAGTATATCCATATATTACAGTTGTCACATGATAGGCTGATTGAGCAGCATATCTGGCATGTACTGAGCAGTACATACACATGACAGTCCATTGCGTGATATTATGGAGTGAACATAGTAGCCCACACATATAGGGGCCATGCTCATGATGTCCGGACATACACAGGATGAGCACTGAATGACAGCAGTGAGGCCATCTAAAACCACTACACACAGATCATGCAGGTAATGTAGTAACAGGTCTTGTGTTGTGATCACTTGTCTAGGCATTTAGAGGACTGATATGTTAATGAGTGGTATCAATGAGTGTATGTTACCAAGTGTGATGCAGGATGTGGAATGCATGGAAATATATGTGGGACTGTTTGTAAAGTCACGGATAGGTAGGTATTACGGTGGTGTGTGGGTGTGTGTGTGTGTGTGTGTGTGTGTGTGTGTGTGTGTGTGTGTGTGTGTGTGTGTGTGTGTGTGTGTGTACTGTTATGCAATGCTGAACTGGTCTTAAAGTGCATTTATTGTTTTCCCCCACATGTGGCGAGGTGGGTCAGGGTCCCTCCTGCATGCAATCTGATGTTGGTGTCAGCCACCGAATACAGACACCAAAGATGATGATAGTACTGTTGAGGCACAGGTGGGGTTGTCAGGGGCCAAAACAGCGCCATCATTTGGCTTCCCCCTTTTAGCCACCCCCAACCCCGCACACAGTTTCAGTGCCTATACATACCCCATCACCACTGGCCATAGCAGAGGGACAGCTGGCATTTGGAGACATTGCACAGGAAAGTGTGGTAACCATGCCTACTGTGTCTGGTCGCACCAGGCATAGCCGCATGTCCAGCAGGGCACCACATAGGCAGATGTCCCAGGGTGCTCGTGGTAGGGAAGCAGGTCATCATGCCCCAGGCAGATGCGACACAGCTGGTACCACCAGGTGCATGTTTCAGGCTGTCATGCCAGTGCAGGCACGTATGGAATGTTAAACCAGACAGGGCCTGAGGCTGCAGAGGGTTGCTCTCACATCTGCAAGTGACAACTCCTGTGAACTTGCTGGTGCCATCCGTACGTTATGTGAGTTCATGGATAGATGGTCTGGTGAGATGATGGCCCTCATTGACCGTGGTCTGTCCGTGCTTGAACGTGTAGTGAGAGTGCGGCGATGGCTGCCTGGACGTAGGCCAGCAACGCCAACAGCTGGCAGTCAACATGGACATGCTAGGACAACTAGGGGCTCCCATTGTGGCAGTACCAGCTCCGGCACTGTAGGGGGGGCGCTGTCCACACCACACCTCAGCAGGCCACGAGCACATGGTCCTGGCCAGTCCCAGGAGGGACCTGGTTCCAGCGGACATTTGTCATCATCAGGTGAAAGTAGCAAATCAAGGCCTTTACCTGGACATGCCCATGGAACCCCTGGCAGGCACAGTCCATGTGTCCATGGCTGGAGGCAGTGAACTGCACACCCTGCCAGGTATGGTCTGCAGCTGTCCATAAACACCTGTGTAGAGCAGACACATGTCAGGACTGTGTGAATGCATACCCACACACTATACAAACACACCTAGGGCAAACCCATACCTACACACACCACATCACCATGCCCAGTTCACCTCATTGCACCCCTCACCCACTCACATGGTTTCAAATGTATGGTCCATCCTCGCCTCTGGCAAACCAACAGACCCTGTGCATATGATGATACCTGGACCACATCCCTGTCATTCATACCATCGATGCAGGGACAGGATAATATGGTTCTGATGCATGCAATGACTGTACAACAGTGTACCACAGTACTGCAGTGTAACATGTTGTAAGAAGTAAAGTGTAATGCATATATGTCAGGTAGTGTAGCCATCCAGCAATGATGTATTATAGCTGTTAGTAACACTGGTTGATTGTGGTCTCTATAATGTTATCCATTTATGTTGTAGGTGTGCATGTCTCAGAATGAGGATGGTCTGTAGTCATATTCCACAACAGGGTATGGCACTGTGGTGACAGCATGGCTGTGACATAACTGGGTTACAGTTGAACACATGTCACAAGTATGTATCACAGTTATTGCCTGTACCACATGGACATGTGACCCACTGGGATGTGTAAGATCTTCAACCTGATGTAGACCCATCCACATACATGCACACTAATTCTTGGCAACACTGGGACTAAACCCCTACCTAGGTATGTAGTGATACTGAAATTGTGGCTTTCATTGCACACACCACACAGCGTTTAGGGTGAGGTGTGTTCAAGGTTACATGTTACATGCAGAACATCTCCAGACATGTACAGTATGCTAATGGGGGATGTAATGAGTGTATATGGATGATACATAGTGTGACATACCTTCATATACACATTAAGAGACACATAACAGGCAGACACACATCCGAGAGACCTGGGCCTATCGCTGCTAACTAACTTGACCGTATGTCCGATGTGCTACAGGTAGGCTGCACACAGCTCATGCATAACTGGCCTAGATTGTGGTATCAGTTACCTGTATGGTTGATGGTGACAGTGGTAACCATAAAGTGGTACGTGGGACATATACCTGGTGTACCTTCATGTAATGACAGTGTGCACAGCACCCACATCCCCCAGTGGATACTTTACTCCCTAAAACCCATGATGACACTCTGACATACCCACCATCACACATTGGCCACGGGTGAGATACAACTCATTGTATATCCCAACAGTGGTGCTACAGGGATATGCATCTAATGCACATGCCGCATGCATAGTAGGGTGTTGCGTTATCATGTCTCACCTATGGGCAGCAGCAACACTATCTGTACTACTATGTGGCAATGGGTATTGTAATAGAAGTATGTGGCCTTGGAATGCTGTACCCTACAGATATATGGACATGCACACATGCACACACTTGCCAGATCACAATGGGTATCCCATGCCTATCAACTGATTTGTACAACACTGTTGTGCTGGTACTGCAAGGCTCGTGTAGCTGGTATGGAGAAGAGCTTAACAGGGTACATGTAATGTCCCATAGAGCAGCATCCACAACTGACTATGGCAAATGGTGTTGCGGTGGTTGTGAAGGCCCTCATGGAATTCCCAAGTACAGGTGTGCTAACACACAGACACTGCTATACTCAGACATGCACACCTACACATGTGTCAGTACTGGGGTGCACCACTGCAGGTGGTCATAGCTGTGTACCTAGCTATTGTCCAAGGAGAGATGGGTTGTGTAGGGGTTGTGTGTACAGTGGTATCCTGCCACCTGCCAAGTGGCAGCACGCAATCCATCGACAAACACTACTGTGGTGACCCTCATGGTGAGAGTGACATCCATCAGCCAATCCTTCAGGTGCCTCCTGCACAAGGCCACTGAGGTGATCAAGTTGACATGTATGCAACATGCATTACAACACATGGTTAGTGTCTGTGATGGAGACCTGTATCCAAGCATGTTCTATTGACTGTGGTAGTGTAGTGGAGGTACCCGTGGCATGTGGTGTGTACAGGGTGTTATCTGCTATATGTGCCATTTCTTACACATCTGGGCAGACATGTCAGTGTCAGTCAAGCTTAGGATGCCTGTACATATTTCAGCTGGATACCTGCCCTCTGCACATCTGTACAGGGACTGACAGTCATCAGCTTGGAAAGTAGCTAAGCAGTAAGATGAATGTGTTGACAGATGTTTGACAACAATATGTATGCCATAACTGCATGTCTGAAGCCCCCACTAACATGTGCTGTACAGACAGTAGTCTACAGTTATATTCCACATGTTGGATCATTACTCAGTAGGGGTTATATATTGTGACACAGCTCATACACCAGGGATACAACAGGGACACTGCCTGAGAGTCCAGCTATGCCTGCAGGCATGCCTGTTGTGAGTACTACATTTATCACTCAACTCTTGCCTGGGTAAGCACTTTAACCAGTAGTACCTCCATGATACACTACATGCCAGTGTGACAGCACATACCCTGGGCTACTACCCCTGTATGTAACACATTCACATGGATAACAGTGCTGTACACGCCTCATATACATCTGTGTCCCACACATGACACTCACATCCCTTGCTACTGTAATAACAGCACATAGGCACATGTATTGTACATGGCATTACATACACTTTTTACAGATGTCATTACCCTGCTATGTCATCAAACCGGTTGGTGTGAACTGGTTACCAGGGCTAAGCCATGCTTAGCAGGTATCAAGATTGCTGCAATATAACAGCTTAGCTGATTTGCACACTGGTAAGTGAAGCCTACACTGTGTAAGCGCACATACATTTACCCATAGTTTAGCACCAGTTAGCTTCGAGCAAACCCTCTTAAAGCTGCTCAAAACTGCCTTAACCACTCTGTATCTGACAGCCCCTGTTCTGCCCAGCAATAAAATGAACAGCCCTTGTAGGTCTTGAACCCAGGACCCTGTATACTATAGTCACAACACTTAACCACTACACCATGACCACTGTGAAGACAGCTGTTGTTTTTCCAATATATCTGTCTATACGCATATTGATTAGTATTGAACAATCACCTTTACTTCCACAATTGTGTAGTACTTGTTATTAATATGACTGTTGCATCACATATGTAATTTTACCATAATGTACACATAACAGATACATCTGGTGAGATACATCTGGGAGTGTATACACAACCGTGAGGTTTACACATGACAGGAATATGGATATATACATATAATAGGTTGATATATCTCTACATGTACATACACATGTATATTCATACATATGTCTGAATGCATATCTGTATAGTGCAACATATATATGGCCATGTGTACATCTCTTCATATGTACATACACACACATATATATATATATATATATATATATATATATATATACATATAAAGAGAGAGAGAGAGAGAGAGATGTATATATAGCTATGCATGTATGCACAGCCTATGTGTACAGATATAGATATCTACATATATATCTACATAAATAAGCATAACTATATGCACATAAATATCTATTCCGATATACCTAGTACTGTCAATATATATGTAGATATCCATAAGTATATGTGCATATGTATCACTATCTGCATATTTGTAGACATATATTGCTGTGTATCTGTATATATCTGAATGTTTATATATATATATATATATATATATATATATATATATATATATATATGTGTGTGTGTGTATGTACATATACATATCCAGCTATGTATGTCGATATGTATATGTGTATATAGCTATATATATATATATATATATATATATATATATATATATATATATATATAGATAATTTTATATACATATATGTTCACCATATGCCCTGAACATGGAGTGAAGCCTTACCTCAGCCCAAGTAGTCCCAACCTGTTAGTGCAAGGGGATGTCAGGTATGTATTGCAAGTATATATGTAGACTATTGCTACTGTAATAGGGGTTGTCTTCACAAACATGTTGTGTGTGGGAGGTCACATCTGATTTTAACATGTGCCCCATTGGCTACTGACAGACATCCTAAGGACATCATAGTACAGTACCACTGCTAGCACAGTAATGATCCTGTGGACTACAGCAGAGATATGGTCAATAAATGTGGACAGTCTGACACACTCTGGTCAGTCCAGAGGTATTCACAGAACCCCTTAGTGCAAGACATGTGGACCAAGTCTGACAATGTGGATGTTAACAGCCGTGTAGAAGGGTATATCACGTAAATACTGGTATACATTTGCCCCCATAGGTTATGCATTCACACACCCCTGTCTCTCCTGACAAATGATAACCGCTGGTACAGAGGTGCCATGGCTACATACAGCCCACTAGTTTGTGGCATACATCTGTACAGCATCCCACTGCTTTGTCTGACATACATGACTGTTATGGTGGCCTGGCAGCAGTACATATGGCAAGTATCTGGACATGACATCAAACTGGGTAAGTACACTAAGCTGCTTGGCATGTAACAAAGCACTGTGCAGGCTACAGGCAGACTGCCGCAACACTGGCCTACATTTCTTATGGGGGAATACACATGAACCAGCATATATAGCAGGCTCTACAGGCATGTCACAGCACAGAGTAACAGACACCTGTGTGAAAGTGCATAACCACAACCAATGTGAGCACAGCCGTAGCCACTTATGGTAAGCTAGCGTGATATTACAGTATATGAAGTATCTGATCAACACCATCCTCATATGTGCCACTCACACACTGACCCTACATATACTGGGCCACTACACAGTGTGGCCCAATGCCTGTCTGTGGTATGGGACATGTGTGTGTTTGGCCCTACATGGAAGCTGATATGGTAACATACAGTGGAGCAGCATGTAACATCTAACACAGTCTGTACGCAGGCCAGGGTACATATTCACAATACACACACTGCCGACAATCACCATATGTACACAGACCTCGGTACTGTACACACAACCACAGAATGTCCAGGTTATGTCCTTAACTATAACCCCTACCATACATAACATGTGTAGCAGTCTGATATCTCACTGGCTTGTTATCAGATATGATGTCAATAAATTATGGTGTACAGAACATATGCACCTCTTACTGCATGATATATGTACAAAGGTTGACAGAGTTGTGGCTGGAGGCACAAACACAGGGCCAGTATTGACATGTTGCTGCTCATACAGTTACTGTTGTAACAGGGTTTGTTGTGAAATATGCCCTATGAGGGATATGAAGTCAGTAACTCTCATGGCTGTGACCATATACTGACTAAAAACCTCACACTATGCTTCTGCAGTTCACAGATAGGTGCTCTGTGTGCAACACAAGAAACAAAAGGCACCGCACACTGCCCAGTCTGCAGATGACCCTACATATAGAGATTTCCTCAGAAACATAGCACTGTAATGACAGGCATTAAAACATGTATACCAGCCATATCCACACACACCCTGTTAAACCAACATTAATCCATATGCAGAATAGGAACACTTACATTGTGTAGTCATGTCAGGCACATCCCCCTCCTGTGTGTTGGCCTGTTTCCATAGTGTATGTTGTTAGAGGTAAATCCCCAATCCATCTGTGATGCTATTTGCCAAACACCAGATTTAGGTCCTGCTCACAGTGAATGAAAAGGCCCAATGCCAACATGATGTTCATAGATATTGGAGTGTGTTTTCATGCAATTGGCTATGGGAATGTTACCACAGCTATTCCACATGCAATTAGCTAGAGGAGGGCTGCAGTTCGTGCAGAGGCCATCAGCTGATCATGCCCATCACTTACAAAACACATACTGCTGCCTAAGCAAAGCAGGTGTAGTTCTCCACATCCACCAGAGAGGAAATGAGAGAGAGTCAGACAGAGGCAAGGATAAGTCAGGGAGGGGGTGGGAGAGTAAAACCTAAGCATGTTTGTGTCACACACCTACCAGTACAGGGTATCAACCCCCTGACTAACTATGTATGGCTATCACATTTCTATGCAGTTATTGGATGAGCCACATAGCTTACATGTTGAGGAACTCTCCAAACTTATAAGTGATGGGGAGTGACATCTGGAACAGTGATATGGTAGCGAAACGGTAGGTGTAGTACATGTGCCTGTCCACATGAACAGGTGTCAGCATCAACACAGCCACACTCTGTCAGGGACTCACATACATTGACACACTTGGCAGGGTCAGGAATACGCTTCCTCATTAGTTAGTGTGCCACAATACAGTACTGTGCAGGTATCACATACACCACAAGGTTATCCAGAGGTTATATGGGCACAGAGTATGTGGAGGTGTCTGACATCAGGCAGCATGCTTCAGTATGCCAATGGGGGTTGTAGTGAGTGTGAATGTGGTCAAAAGCATCATACACCACACACACAGACACAAGGTGCCAGTACTGACATGCATGTGTGCATTGCTTCACTGGTGCGTAGTGGTTGATCGTACCAGATGGCTATACAAGGCTAGGTGAAGGGTATACCTTGGCATCAGGCCACATGGCAATGGTCTGCAGTGTGGCTCAGGGGTGTAGTGTCTGGATTGACCCACACAGGTGGGTATTGTATTCACCATCCAGTCATCTGGTAACTATTGTGTGTGGCCATTGCTGTTCAATGCTTGCCACGTATGTGTTCTTTAGTCCATGACATGGACACTGTCAGGGATGTGCACATGTCCCAAATGCATGTACAGAGGCATGTGGAACTGTACCTGGGGTGTCTGGCCCATGTTGTGTACACAGATTGTTATAATCAGATGTGCCTGTCCTGGCCTCATGTGCTGGGAACAGGTAATGGACAGCAGGTTGACCCTGCACCTACATTGATAGCATGATACAGGTATTCCCTGGTGTGAGTGGCACTTGTCCATAGAGGTCATGTGTATAAGGCATGGTATGTCCTTTGTGGGTCACATTTGATGGCACCACAAGTGTTGTAGGCATCCAGTGGGGAGCATAGTGATGGCACACTGTCTGCATGTACATACGTATTTTACTGATGGACAGGGTGCCTTGCCCTCTGCCGTCCATTGCATTCACACCATGGTTGCTATCTGTGGGCAATATGCAGGGTACTATCAGCATAGCAGTTGTTGCCTAGGCAATTGTGTTTGTGTATGAGACATGGGTTGAGAGTGTTCTCTATGTAATACATGAGTTGCTAACTTTGTTCGCCAGGCCTTTATGTCACATGTAGGGGTATGGATAGCCATCCCAGTGTCTTGGCTATTTCACATCTGTTATCCTTGTAAGATGGACATTGTGGCATATAATAGGGGCACCATATAAGAAATTTGCAAAACCCGCTCTACAATGAGTCCAGTTGTTGCACACTCACAGCCACCTCCACACATGATACAAATGACAAACACAGGCACACACACACACACACACCTACCATGTCTAGGATTAGAGCTCCTACTTAACTAGTTTATTACACTACAGCATTAAACAGTTATTGGACATGCCACAGAGATTACTGGAGTACTTCTTCCCCAAAGGTGTATTTCACAGTGAATGACATCATCAGGCTTGCCAAAGTAGGGCATTTGATCTGTAGTGAGTGTGACTAGCCTGAAACGCATTGCTCCCTACACAAACAAATAAACCCACACACAAACATTCACACTTGCCATGTGTGGGACTAGAGCCCCTACCAAAGTACTACATTACACTACACCATTACACTATTATAGTACGTGCCACGGAGATTACTGGGCTACACCTATCCCAAAGGTGTATTTCACAGTGAATGACATCAGCAGCCTTGCCAAAGTAGGGCATTTGATCTGTACTTAGTGTGACTGGCCTAAAATGCATTGTTCCCTACACAAACAAAGAAACAGACACATCCACACTTGCTGTGTGTGGGAGTAGAACCCCTATCAATGTATTATATCACACTATACCATTACGCTGTTATAGGACGTGCCACAGAGATTACTGGGCTACAACTTTCCCAAAGGTGTATTTCGCAGTGAATGACATCAGCAGCCTTGCCTAAGTAGGACATTTGAGCTGTAGTGAGTGTGACTGGCCTAAAATGCATTGTTCCCTACACAAACAAAGAAACAGACACATCCACACTTGCTGTGTGTGGGAGTAGAACCCCTATCAATGTATTATATCACACTATACCATTACGCTGTTATAGGATGTGCCACAGAGATTACTGGGCTACACCTTTCCCAAAGGTGTATTTTGCAGTGAATGATATCAGCAGCCTTGCCTAAGTAGGACATTTGAGCTGTAATGAGTGTGACTAGCCTAAAAAGCATTTCTCCCTACACAAACAGGGAGACACACACACACACACACACACACACACACACACACACACACACAGTTGCCATGTCTGGGATTAGAACTCCTACCTAACTAATTTATCACAGGGTTTTAGGATGCGCCACAGATATTACTGAACTACTTCATTCCCAAAGGAGTATTTCAAAGTGGATGACATCAGCAGGCTTGTCATAGTAGGGCTATGGAGAGGGCAGTGTGTGTGCATGGGCCATAACCCATTCATCTAGAGGTTGACACACCACATGCAGGCACACACAGGATTATATTTTGCAGGTACGTGTATACAGCTGCTAGATGACTACTACCTTGTACAGACATGTTGCACAGCTAGCACTTGCACCACAGAGTCTGTAATGCTGATGGATACCAGTGACTAATTTCTACAGTGAGTGACATTTACACATCATGTGGTTGTAGCCATTTGGCTGTGTGCTGGGTGGGACAGGCCTCATGATGGTTGGCTCTTTGTCACAGTCACTCTCTTCCACACATACTATGTATGTCTACATTTGGCATATTATAGTGTGTTGTCCTTGGATATATGTTTGTATTCCTATCCAATGTGTGTACAAATCATGACTGGTGCATACTGAGGAGTGTATGCACTAACATCTGCAACTGTCATATATGTATGGAGCACTGTTGCTTACAGACATGGGCTTCATTTGTTTAAGTGTGTGAGCATGCCCAGTATGACCTTTCAGTATGTTATTGTCTGACATTGCATTCATTCTCTAAGTGTGTGAGCATGCCCAGTATGCCCTTCTGTACAGAATGTGTGGCTCCATTCCAGGTAGTTTGTACTCCATTGCAGACTATTGTGTTGTACACCTACAGGTAGCAAACTGATTCTGCAGGGTATCCGTAGATCATTTGGCAATATGGGGTCAAACTAGGCAAGGGATAGTTTGTACTGTAGGTGATTGTGTCTGTGCTGCTTCTGCTACATGGTACTGGTGTTAGCAGAGATATTCAGACATATGTACTGTTATACACTGTGATGTTTTAGGTCCTCAGGTACTGTCAGGTGGGCATTTTTACTCACAGTGATGTTCTGGGGAATAAGGGTGAATGCAGCTGTGTCCACTATTGTGGACAAACGCCTCCATATTCATGGAAAGTTATGCCATTCTGGAGGGGGAGCTGCAGACATGTTGCTGGGTCTGTGTATCTGGTTCAGCACCTTGGTACAGTGCTGGCAGAGAATCCCATACTTGTACATCCATCGACATGACAGTATGGCCTTATCTTTTGTGGAAATACCTCACAACTGTACAGATTCACACAGGTTACTCAGAGGCAGGGGCCATAAGTCAGGACATTACCCCTATTGTGGTGTACGGGCAGGTTTGTAGACACCAGTTTAAGTGTTTGCTGCCAAGAATAGTGTGTGCACATGGCTGTGTGTTGGACCTTGCACATTCCATGCTGCCTATGCTTCCACTCCCCCCTCTGTTATTCTATCCGCTTTCATACATTATGCATACATTCTCTGATACTTTCCCTAAGGTTATCACTTCATCACAGCTGTGTTTTGGTGTTGGTCCACAGTTTATGCAGTGGGATATGGTGGACATGTTACTGTGGTTTGTCCACATGGCCTTGCATATGGCTTATGTGGAGTGTGTTATGTTTTTATTTAGGTGTTCATGACATAACATGCATTGGCAGTACGTGTGAGGCACAGGCCTTTGGCAGAGGCCTGTAGGTCATTTGGTGGTGATGCGGGTCAGCTGTGGCAGGCCATTGCATTCTGTCAGTCCTACAGTCCCAGACCGCCATACAGTATATTCCCCTGGGGTGACAAGGTAGGTTAGCTAGGTGTTCATGCCAATACTTTCTATCAATATTGATCAGGTGGTGTGGATGCTGGCAGGGTGCTACCTACAGCTAGGGACACACCTGTATGGGACATCTGCACTGCATGCTGCATTCTTTAGCTATTGCCATATACAGGTGGGGGTAATATTGTATCCATTCCCAACAGCAGGAGTACGACCAGAGAGGTACATGTGGGTGGTGTTTGGGGGAGCTGGGTGCATGTGCATTATGGTCACTACTCGCATCTGATGCACAGATATGCATGGGGCCTTCCAGTTATGCTGGCATGTTCAGGTACATCAACTTTTTCCCAATGCATCAGTCTTATTATCTCTGTGATCTGCAAGTGTTCGGGCAGACAACACCGGTATTCCCTACTACAGACCCAGATAATGTGATGCATACCTGTATGTACAATTCCAAGGGTGTGTTCATTTCACAGTTACACATTATATACTGTATGTCTGGAGTACTTCCCTCTGTGTACTCCTTGTATATCTAGCCCAACAGCCATGCCATGTCAATCTTTCATATGGTGACATGCATTAACACAATACATTTACAATGGCTTACTGCTAGCATGTGTTATACTGGTGGGAATTGTCTTTGGCACTGCAGTTGTGAGGACTTGGCCCTGTCATCAGCAGTAGTGGGCAATGGCCACCAGGTCATGCCCCAACATTCATACATACTGACCACTCTCACACAATATGAAACACACACCAACCTAACATATACATACCTGCATATTGTACAAATGCTACAATCTATCCTGCTACCTTGGCCACCTCTGGGCATCTGTGCTCCACTGGTATTATACCTACACATACATGTTACTAAATTTTTACATAGGATTGGGGGGCACACCTGACTGTTACTATATGTCTACATAGGATTGGGGGGGACACACCTGACTGTTACTACATTTCTACTTAGGATTGGGGGGGGCACACCTGACTGTTACTACTGTCTACACAGGATATGGGTGGGGCACACCTTACTGTTTCTACATTGCTACACAGGATTGGGAGGGGGCACACCTGACTGATACTACATGTCTACATAGGACTGGGGGGCACACCTGACTGTTACTACATTTCCACATAGGATTGGGGGGGCACACCTGACTGTTACTACATAGCTACACAGGATTGGGGGCACATCTGACTGTTACTACATGTCTACATAGGATTAGGGAGGCACACTTGACTGTTTCTACATTGCCACAGAGGATCGGGAGGCACACCTGACACTTGTACACATTTGCTATGGCTGTACTGGTATGTCAGATACTACATTTCATTCTGTTTTCTAACCTATCATGCTGACTAGAGGCATAGCAGTGTACTACAGGTCTTAGATTTGATTGACCTACATATCAGTTTCTAACTTCCTACCCTTCAGAACTAACATCTCACTGATGGACCTGATGTAGTCTGTCTGTTTAGGCCTGGGGGGGGGTTACCCATATGCATCATTCATAGGCCTTGGCACAGCCTTTGTTTGTGTTTGTTTACACCTATCCTGCTGGCTGAGACTGTTGTTGGGTATGTGAACCTCCCTAACTGGCATGTGTGTGTTATATGGACACACATGTGGCCCAGCACATTTCCTGCAGTGGGTTTTGTCACCATGTGTAGTACTGGCTACTATGGTGACATCAGTATTTGTTACAGATCTCATGCTGCTACTATCTGTTGGCATCACATTCAGCCACTCAATTCCCTTGCATGCCCACGTCCATACTATAGATACAAGTAACAACAGGGTTTATATCGGAACATCGAAGGCTGATAAGTCCGAAGCTCACAAATTCAAACTTCAAAACTCGAAAGCTGACAGCATCGAACCGCAGAATGGAGATCGCCATAGAGTGCGGTAAGGGAAGATTTCCCTTTACTGCACTATAGTTCATAGGTTCATAGGTTCATATGTTCATACTAGGCTATCTGCCCTGAGGCATTTATACTTGGCTTACACCACCCCTTGATTTGAGTATACTGTGCCCTTTTTAAAGTTTAGTTTACTGTGCCTCTGTCTAATAGTGACACGGAAGTAATCCCCGGGACAAACCTACGATCCCCCATCCACTCATCAAGATTCTTCTTGAAGAGAGTCAGTGAGGTGCTCTGCCTAACATGAATTGGAATTCTATTCCAGAGCGAAGGGAGCCTCTGGGTTATGAATCTGTCCCTCCAGCATGTTCTATTTATTTCTGTGCTGAGGTTCAAGTCCCTCGAGCGCGTGGCTCTAAGGGATTTAGATTTACTGAGGTGGAGCATGTCCATTAATTCTGGGTTGGACATAGCTTTATATGTCAGGCATAGATCGCCTCGAAGTAGGCGGTATGCAACTGAGTAGAGCTGGAGTTTTTTAACCGAGCAGCATATGGCATCTGTTTGAGTCCCTTGATCCTCCTGGTGAGGTACTTTTGGGGTCTTTCTAATTGCTGCAGGTGTCGGGTAAGGTACATCCCAAAGGGGGCATTGTATTCTATGATGGGCCTAATGAGGGATGAATAAAGGGGCACGATTACCTCTCTTGATCTAGATGTGAATCCTTTCATGATGAGGTGGGCTATGTAGAAGGTCTTTCTAACCACTTTGCGATCTCAGAGTTGCGATCTCAGAGTTCGATCACAGTGCGATCTCAGAGTTGGTATAGTTAAGTAGCGAGGGTTTGGGGAGTGCAGGGGGGCTTGCCCCCCCCCCTGCATAGATCGTTTTTTTGTTTGTTTGTTTAGGTAGTTAGTATTTTTTTTTTGTACATTCAATGTTGTCAGCTTTCGAGGTTTGCAGTTTGATGTAGTGAGCTTTGGACTTGTAAGCTTTCAGTCATCTGCTATAGACCTGTAACAGCACATACTACTCCAATCAGCAATTGGTAAGGAGAGTGACTTACCTTGTGGGTGTGCCAGTAGTGAGGATGGTGCTGGGGGCTGCCTATGTCAGATGCACATAGTACACTCCCTATACATGGTTGTGCACAGGTAGTGTCATGTTTGACATCTCTTTTACTGTTTGTGTAAGTCAGAGAGAGGTGTCATTCCTTGAGTCCCTACTGTGTCAGTGTATGTGCTATGTATTGCCTCTTTGCCAAGGCCAGGGCATACTGGGCATGCCT
The DNA here is from genome assembly GCF_019279795.1 of Protopterus annectens. Taxonomy (NCBI): domain Eukaryota; kingdom Metazoa; phylum Chordata; order Ceratodontiformes; family Protopteridae; genus Protopterus; species Protopterus annectens. Next base: position 863,008,862 of record NC_056726.1, read on the forward strand.
CCATCTGCCTACTGAGGCAGGCTCAGGTTGTTCCTCCTCCGAGTCACTCTGTGCCTGTACAGGTCTTGGCATTGGTGGGGGGGTTTGTGGCCCTGCCCCATGCTGTTCCTGCTGCAGCTGTTTCCACAGGATCATATTGTGTAGCATGGCACATATGATAACAATTTGGGTACATGTAGCTGGTGAGTACAGCAAGGCTCCACCAGATGTGTCCAGGCACCAGAACCGTGACTTCAGCATCCCAAAACATGCTCTATTTTGATTCTGGTCTGTGCGTGTGCCACATTATGGAGTTCTTGTTCGGGTGTGTGTGTATTTCTGATGGGTGTCATCAGCCAGGGCTCCAGTGCGTAACCAGCATCCCCAATTAGGTGACCATAAGGGATATCCCCATTGGCAAATCTCTGGTACAGCTGCATCAGATGCCAGATGTTTGAATCGTGATTGCTTCCAGAGCAGCCAGCACACACATTCATTATAATGCAGTGGGCATCACACACAACCTGGCAGTTCATGGAGGGGAAGCCCTTGCAGTTGATGTAGACCCTACCCCATTCACTGGGTGGTGCTTTGATGCATATGTGCATGCAGTCTATAGCACCCATCACCTCAGGGTATTCTCCTATTTGGTGGAAGAGACACATATTGCTGGCCAACACCTCATGGGTGTTGAGGAAATATACGTGCTTACTGGCATGTGCTGACATGGCATCCATGAGCTGGTAGAATACCCTGGATGCTGATGGCTGTGAGATCCTCATGATATCCCCAGTTGGGCTTTGGGAGGTACCTGTGAATAGTATTCCTAGGCCTACACATACTTTGGTATCCACTGGGATGGGTTGCCCTCTGTTA